>NW_028251214.1:0-232220 GCF_964263255.1 Lissotriton vulgaris
AGATAACACCCCCCCATTACGTCATGCTTCAGAAATGTGGAAAATGGTCCGTTTTCAAATGTTTTATTTTTGAACGTCAGTTCACATTTGTAGGTGGATCATCAGTGTTAGAGCTAAAATTAGCATGTTTAAAGTGATTTTCATGCTTCCAGGGGCACAAAACACAAGATTTATGGAATGGTTAAAAGTGCATGAAAATGGCCAATTTACTCACTCTGAGTTCTCAAAAAGGGTTTCTTCACCCCGGGAAGTGAAATAAATACCATTTGGAGGCATTTAATGTTCGAGCAAAAACGGCTGATTTTCGACAAAAGAGATAACACCCCCCCATTACGTCATGCTTCAGAAATGTGGAAAATGGTCCGTTTTCAAATGTTTTATTTTTGAACGTCAGTTCACATTTGTAGGTGGATCATCAGTGTTAGAGCTAAAATTAGCATGTTTAAAGTGATTTTCATGCTTCCAGGGGCTCGGGAAGTTAATTAAATACCATTTGGAGGCATTTAATGTTCGAGCAAAAACGGCTGATTTTCGACAAAAGAGATAACACCCCCCCATTACGTCATGCTTCAGAAATGTGGAAAATGGTCCGTTTTCAAATGTTTTATTTTTGAACGTCAGTTCACATTTGTAGGTGGATCATCAGTGTTAGAGCTAAAATTAGCATGTTTAAAGTGATTTTCATGCTTCCAGGGGCTCGGGAAGTTAATTAAATACCATTTGGAGGCATTTAATGTTCGAGCAAAAACGGCTGATTTTCGACAAAAGAGATAACACCCCCCCATTACGTCATGCTTCAGAAATGTGGAAAATGGTCCGTTTTCAAATGTTTTATTTTTGAACGTCAGTTCACATTTGTAGGTGGATCATCAGTGTTAGAGCTAAAATTAGCATGTTTAAAGTGATTTTCATGCTTCCAGGGGCTCGGGAAGTGAAATAAATACCATTTGGAGGCATTTAATGTTCGAGCAAAAACGGCTGATTTTCGACAAAAGAGATAACACCCCCCCATTACGTCATGCTTCAGAAATGTGGAAAATGGTCCGTTTTCAAATGTTTTATTTTTGAACGTCAGTTCACATTTGTAGGTGGATCATCAGTGTTAGAGCTAAAATTAGCATGTTTAAAGTGATTTTCATGCTTCCAGGGGCCCAAAACACAAGATTAATGGAATGGTTAAAAGTGCATGAAAATGGCCAATTTACTCACTCTGAGTTCTCAAAAAAGGTTTCTTCACCCCGGGAAGTTAATTAAATACCATTTGGAGGCATTTAATGTTCGAGGAAAAACGGCTGATTTTCGACAAAAGAGATAACACCCCCCCATTACGCCATGCTTCAGAAATGTGGAAAATGGTCCGTTTTCAAATGTTTTATTTTTGAACGTCAGTTCACATTTGTAGGTGGATCATCAGTGTTAGAGCTAAAATTAGCATGTTTAAAGTGATTTTCATGCTTCCAGGGGCTCGGGAAGTTAATTAAATACCATTTGGAGGCATTTAATGTTCGAGCAAAAACGGCTGATTTTCGACAAAAGAGATAACACCCCCCCATTACGTCATGCTTCAGAAATGTGGAAAATGGTCCGTTTTCAAATGTTTTATTTTTGAACGTCAGTTCACATTTGTAGGTGGATCATCAGTGTTAGAGCTAAAATTAGCATGTTTAAAGTGATTTTCATGCTTCCAGGGGCTTGGGAAGTTAATTAAATACCATTTGGAGGCATTTAATGTTCGAGCAAAAACGGCTGATTTTCGACAAAAGAGATAACACCCCCCCATTACGTCATGCTTCAGAAATGTGGAAAATGGTCCGTTTTCAAATGTTTTATTTTTGAACGTCAGTTCACATTTGTAGGTGGATCATCAGTGTTAGAGCTAAAATTAGCATGTTTAAAGTGATTTTCATGCTTCCAGGGGCTCGGGAAGTTAATTAAATACCATTTGGAGGCATTTAATGTTCGAGCAAAAACGGCTGATTTTCGACAAAAGAGATAACACCCCCCCATTACGTCATGCTTCAGAAATGTGGAAAATGGTCCGTTTTCAAATGTTTTATTTTTGAACGTCAGTTCACATTTGTAGGTGGATCATCAGTGTTAGAGCTAAAATTAGCATGTTTAAAGTGATTTTCATGCTTCCAGGGGCTCGGGAAGTTAATTAAATACCATTTGGAGGCATTTAATGTTCGAGCAAAAATGGCTGATTTTCGACAAAAGAGATAACACCCCCCCATTACGTCATGCTTCAGAAATGTGGAAAATGGTCCGTTTTCAAATGTTTTATTTTTGAACGTCAGTTCACATTTGTAGGTGGATCATCAGTGTTAGAGCTAAAATTAGCATGTTTAAAGTGATTTTCATGCTTCCAGGGGCTCGGGAAGTGAAATAAATACCATTTGGAGGCATTTAATGTTCGAGCAAAAACGGCTGATTTTCGACAAAAGAGATAACACCCCCCCATTACGTCATGCTTCAGAAATGTGGAAAATGGTCCGTTTTCAAATGTTTTATTTTTGAACGTCAGTTCACATTTGTAGGTGGATCATCAGTGTTAGAGCTAAAATTAGCATGTTTAAAGTGATTTTCATGCTTCCAGGGGCCCAAAACACAAGATTAATGGAATGGTTAAAAGTGCATGAAAATGGCCAATTTACTCACTCTGAGTTCTCAAAAAAGGTTTCTTCACCCCGGGAAGTTAATTAAATACCATTTGGAGGCATTTAATGTTCGAGGAAAAACGGCTGATTTTCGACAAAAGAGATAACACCCCCCCATTACGCCATGCTTCAGAAATGTGGAAAATGGTCCGTTTTCAAATGTTTTATTTTTGAACGTCAGTTCACATTTGTAGGTGGATCATCAGTGTTAGAGCTAAAATTAGCATGTTTAAAGTGATTTTCATGCTTCCAGGGGCTCGGGAAGTTAATTAAATACCATTTGGAGGCATTTAATGTTCGAGCAAAAACGGCTGATTTTCGACAAAAGAGATAACACCCCCCCATTACGTCATGCTTCAGAAATGTGGAAAATGGTCCGTTTTCAAATGTTTTATTTTTGAACGTCAGTTCACATTTGTAGGTGGATCATCAGTGTTAGAGCTAAAATTAGCATGTTTAAAGTGATTTTCATGCTTCCAGGGGCTCGGGAAGTTAATTAAATACCATTTGGAGGCATTTAATGTTCGAGCAAAAACGGCTGATTTTCGACAAAAGAGATAACACCCCCCCATTACGTCATGCTTCAGAAATGTGGAAAATGGTCCGTTTTCAAATGTTTTATTTTTGAACGTCAGTTCACATTTGTAGGTGGATCATCAGTGTTAGAGCTAAAATTAGCATGTTTAAAGTGATTTTCATGCTTCCAGGGGCTCGGGAAGTGAAATAAATACCATTTGGAGGCATTTAATGTTCGAGCAAAAACGGCTGATTTTCGACAAAAGAGATAACACCCCCCCATTACGTCATGCTTCAGAAATGTGGAAAATGGTCCGTTTTCAAATGTTTTATTTTTGAACGTCAGTTCACATTTGTAGGTGGATCATCAGTGTTAGAGCTAAAATTAGCATGTTTAAAGTGATTTTCATGCTTCCAGGGGCCCAAAACACAAGATTAATGGAATGGTTAAAAGTGCATGAAAATGGCCAATTTACTCACTCTGAGTTCTCAAAAAGGGTTTCTTCACCCCGGGAAGTTAATTAAATACCATTTGGAGGCATTTAATGTTCGAGGAAAAACGGCTGATTTTCGACAAAAGAGATAACACCCCCCCATTACGCCATGCTTCAGAAATGTGGAAAATGGTCCGTTTTCAAATGTTTTATTTTTGAACGTCAGTTCACATTTGTAGGTGGATCATCAGTGTTAGAGCTAAAATTAGCATGTTTAAAGTGATTTTCATGCTTCCAGGGGCTCGGGAAGTTAATTAAATACCATTTGGAGGCATTTAATGTTCGAGCAAAAACGGCTGATTTTCGACAAAAGAGATAACACCCCCCCATTACGTCATGCTTCAGAAATGTGGAAAATGGTCCGTTTTCAAATGTTTTATTTTTGAACGTCAGTTCACATTTGTAGGTGGATCATCAGTGTTAGAGCTAAAATTAGCATGTTTAAACTGATTTTCATGCTTCCAGGGGCACAAAACACAAGATTTATGGAATGGTTAAAAGTGCATGAAAATGGCCAATTTACTCACTCTGAGTTCTCAAAAAGGGTTTCTTCACCCCGGGAAGTTAATTAAATACCATTTGGAGGCATTTAATGTTCGAGCAAAAACGGCTGATTTTCGACAAAAGAGATAACACCCCCCCATTACGTCATGCTTCAGAAATGTGGAAAATGGTCCGTTTTCAAATGTTTTATTTTTGAACGTCAGTTCACATTTGTAGGTGGATCATCAGTGTTAGAGCTAAAATTAGCATGTTTAAAGTGATTTTCATGCTTCCAGGGGCTCGGGAAGTTAATTAAATACCATTTGGAGGCATTTAATGTTCGAGCAAAAACGGCTGATTTTCGACAAAAGAGATAACACCCCCCCATTACGTCATGCTTCAGAAATGTGGAAAATGGTCCGTTTTCAAATGTTTTATTTTTGAACGTCAGTTCACATTTGTAGGTGGATCATCAGTGTTAGAGCTAAAATTAGCATGTTTAAAGTGATTTTCATGCTTCCAGGGGCTCGGGAAGTTAATTAAATACCATTTGGAGGCATTTAATGTTCGAGCAAAAACGGCTGATTTTCGACAAAAGAGATAACACCCCCCCATTACGTCATGCTTCAGAAATGTGGAAAATGGTCCGTTTTCAAATGTTTTATTTTTGAACGTCAGTTCACATTTGTAGGTGGATCATCAGTGTTAGAGCTAAAATTAGCATGTTTAAAGTGATTTTCATGCTTCCAGGGGCTCGGGAAGTGAAATAAATACCATTTGGAGGCATTTAATGTTCGAGCAAAAACGGCTGATTTTCGACAAAAGAGATAACACCCCCCCATTACGTCATGCTTCAGAAATGTGGAAAATGGTCCGTTTTCAAATGTTTTATTTTTGAACGTCAGTTCACATTTGTAGGTGGATCATCAGTGTTAGAGCTAAAATTAGCATGTTTAAAGTGATTTTCATGCTTCCAGGGGCTCGGGAAGTTAATTAAATACCATTTGGAGGCATTTAATGTTCGAGCAAAAACGGCTGATTTTCGACAAAAGAGATAACACCCCCCCATTACGTCATGCTTCAGAAATGTGGAAAATGGTCCGTTTTCAAATGTTTTATTTTTGAACGTCAGTTCACATTTGTAGGTGGATCATCAGTGTTAGAGCTAAAATTAGCATGTTTAAAGTGATTTTCATGCTTCCAGGGGCTCGGGAAGTGAAATAAATACCATTTGGAGGCATTTAATGTTCGAGCAAAAACGGCTGATTTTCGACAAAAGAGATAACACCCCCTCATTACGTCATGCTTCAGAAATGTGGAAAATGGTCCGTTTTCAAATGTTTTATTTTTGAACGTCAGTTCACATTTGTAGGTGGATCATCAGTGTTAGAGCTAAAATTAGCATGTTTAAAGTGATTTTCATGCTTCCAGGGGCTCGGGAAGTGAAATAAATACCATTTGGAGGCATTTAATCTTCGAGCAAAAACGGCTGATTTTCGACAAAAGAGATAACACCCCCCCATTACGTCATGCTTCAGAAATGTGGAAAATGGTCCGTTTTCAAATGTTTTATTTTTGAACGTCAGTTCACATTTGTAGGTGGATCATCAGTGTTAGAGCTAAAATTAGCATGTTTAAAGTGATTTTCATGCTTCCAGGGGCCCAAAACACAAGATTTATGGAATGGTTAAAAGTGCATGAAAATGGCCAATTTACTCACTCTGAGTTCTCAAAAAGGGTTTCTTCACCCCGGGAAGTTAATTAAATACCATTTGGAGGGATTTAATGTTCGAGCAAAAACGGCTGATTTTCGACAAAAGAGATGACACCCCCCCATTACGTCATGCTTCAGAAATGTGGAAAATGGTCCGTTTTCAAATGTTTTATTTTTGAACATCAGTTCACATTTGTAGGTGGATCATCAGTGTTAGAGCTAAAATTAGCATGTTTAAAGTGATTTTCATGCTTCCAGGGGCTCGGGAAGTGAAATAAATACCATTTGGAGGCATTTAATGTTCGAGCAAAAACGGCTGATTTTCGACAAAAGAGATAACACCCCCCATTACGTCATGCTTCAGAAATGTGGAAAATGGTCCGTTTTCAAATGTTTTATTTTTGAACGTCAGTTCACATTTGTAGGTGGATCATCAGTGTTAGAGCTAAAATTAGCATGTTTAAAGTGATTTTCATGCTTCCAGGGGCTCGGGAAGTTAATTAAATACCATTTGGAGGCATTTAATGTTCGAGCAAAAACGGCTGATTTTCGACAAAAGAGATAACACCCCCCCCATTACGTCATGCTTCAGAAATGTGGAAAATGGTCCGTTTTCAAATGTTTTATTTTTGAACGTCAGTTCACATTTGTAGGTGGATCATCAGTGTTAGAGCTAAAATTAGCATGTTTAAAGTGATTTTCATGCTTCCAGGGGCTCGGGAAGTGAAATAAATACCATTTGGAGGCATTTAATGTTCGAGCAAAAACGGCTGATTTTCGACAAAAGAGATAACACCCCCCCATTACGTCATGCTTCAGAAATGTGGAAAATGGTCCGTTTTCAAATGTTTTATTTTTGAACGTCAGTTCACATTTGTAGGTGGATCATCAGTGTTAGAGCTAAAATTAGCATGTTTAAAGTGATTTTCATGCTTCCAGGGGCCCAAAACACAAGATTAATGGAATGGTTAAAAGTGCATGAAAATGGCCAATTTACTCACTCTGAGTTCTCAAAAAGGGTTTCTTCACCCCGGGAAGTTAATTAAATACCATTTGGAGGCATTTAATGTTCGAGGAAAAACGGCTGATTTTCGACAAAAGAGATAACACCCCCCCATTACGCCATGCTTCAGAAATGTGGAAAATGGTCCGTTTTCAAATGTTTTATTTTTGAACGTCAGTTCACATTTGTAGGTGGATCATCAGTGTTAGAGCTAAAATTAGCATGTTTAAAGTGATTTTCATGCTTCCAGGGGCTCGGGAAGTTAATTAAATACCATTTGGAGGCATTTAATGTTCGAGCAAAAATGGCTGATTTTCGACAAAAGAGATAACACCCCCCCATTACGTCATGCTTCAGAAATGTGGAAAATGGTCCGTTTTCAAATGTTTTATTTTTGAACGTCAGTTCACATTTGTAGGTGGATCATCAGTGTTAGAGCTAAAATTAGCATGTTTAAAGTGATTTTCATGCTTCCAGGGGCTCGGGAAGTTAATTAAATACCATTTGGAGGCATTTAATGTTCGAGCAAAAACGGCTGATTTTCGACAAAAGAGATAACACCCCCCCATTACGTCATGCTTCAGAAATGTGGAAAATGGTCCGTTTTCAAATGTTTTATTTTTGAACGTCAGTTCACATTTGTAGGTGGATCATCAGTGTTAGAGCTAAAATTAGCATGTTTAAAGTGATTTTCATGCTTCCAGGGGCTCGGGAAGTGAAATAAATACCATTTGGAGGCATTTAATGTTCGAGCAAAAACGGCTGATTTTCGACAAAAGAGATAACACCCCCCCATTACGTCATGCTTCAGAAATGTGGAAAATGGTCCGTTTTCAAATGTTTTATTTTTGAACGTCAGTTCACATTTGTAGGTGGATCATCAGTGTTAGAGCTAAAATTAGCATGTTTAAAGTGATTTTCATGCTTCCAGGGGCCCAAAACACAAGATTAATGGAATGGTTAAAAGTGCATGAAAATGGCCAATTTACTCACTCTGAGTTCTCAAAAAGGGTTTCTTCACCCCGGGAAGTTAATTAAATACCATTTGGAGGCATTTAATGTTCGAGGAAAAACGGCTGATTTTCGACAAAAGAGATAACACCCCCCCATTACGCCATGCTTCAGAAATGTGGAAAATGGTCCGTTTTCAAATGTTTTATTTTTGAACGTCAGTTCACATTTGTAGGTGGATCATCAGTGTTAGAGCTAAAATTAGCATGTTTAAAGTGATTTTCATGCTTCCAGGGGCTCGGGAAGTTAATTAAATACCATTTGGAGGCATTTAATGTTCGAGCAAAAACGGCTGATTTTCGACAAAAGAGATAACACCCCCCCATTACGTCATGCTTCAGAAATGTGGAAAATGGTCCGTTTTCAAATGTTTTATTTTTGAACGTCAGTTCACATTTGTAGGTGGATCATCAGTGTTAGAGCTAAAATTAGCATGTTTAAAGTGATTTTCATGCTTCCAGGGGCTCGGGAAGTGAAATAAATACCATTTGGAGGCATTTAATGTTCGAGCAAAAACGGCTGATTTTCGACAAAAGAGATAACACCCCCCCATTACGTCATGCTTCAGAAATGTGGAAAATGGTCAGTTTTCAAATGTTTTATTTTTGAACGTCAGTTCACATTTGTAGGTGGATCATCAGTGTTAGAGCTAAAATTAGCATGTTTAAAGTGATTTTCATGCTTCCAGGGGCTCGGGAAGTGAAATAAATACCATTTGGAGGCATTTAATGTTCGAGCAAAAACGGCTGATTTTCGACAAAAGAGATAACACCCCCCCATTACGTCATGCTTCAGAAATGTGGAAAATGGTCCGTTTTCAAATGTTTTATTTTTGAACGTCAGTTCACATTTGTAGGTGGATCATCAGTGTTAGAGCTAAAATTAGCATGTTTAAAGTGATTTTCATGCTTCCAGGGGCTCGGGAAGTGAAATAAATACCATTTGGAGGCATTTAATCTTCGAGCAAAAACGGCTGATTTTCGACAAAAGAGATAACACCCCCCCATTACGTCATGCTTCAGAAATGTGGAAAATGGTCCGTTTTCAAATGTTTTATTTTTGAACGTCAGTTCACATTTGTAGGTGGATCATCAGTGTTAGAGCTAAAATTAGCATGTTTAAAGTGATTTTCATGCTTCCAGGGGCCCAAAACACAAGATTTATGGAATGGTTAAAAGTGCATGAAAATGGCCAATTTACTCACTCTGAGTTCTCAAAAAGGGTTTCTTCACCCCGGGAAGTTAATTAAATACCATTTGGAGGGATTTAATGTTCGAGCAAAAACGGCTGATTTTCGACAAAAGAGATGACACCCCCCCATTACGTCATGCTTCAGAAATGTGGAAAATGGTCCGTTTTCAAATGTTTTATTTTTGAACATCAGTTCACATTTGTAGGTGGATCATCAGTGTTAGAGCTAAAATTAGCATGTTTAAAGTGATTTTCATGCTTCCAGGGGCTCGGGAAGTTAATTAAATACCATTTGGAGGCATTTAATGTTCGAGCAAAAACGGCTGATTTTCGACAAAAGAGATAACACCCCCCCATTACGTCATGCTTCAGAAATGTGGAAAATGGTCCGTTTTCAAATGTTTTATTTTTGAACGTCAGTTCACATTTGTAGGTGGATCATCAGTGTTAGAGCTAAAATTAGCATGTTTAAAGTGATTTTCATGCTTCCAGGGGCTCGGGAAGTGAAATAAATACCATTTGGAGGCATTTAATGTTCGAGCAAAAACGGCTGATTTTCGACAAAAGAGATAACACCCCCCCATTACGTCATGCTTCAGAAATGTGGAAAATGGTCCGTTTTCAAATGTTTTATTTTTGAACGTCAGTTCACATTTGTAGGTGGATCATCAGTGTTAGAGCTAAAATTAGCATGTTTAAAGTGATTTTCATGCTTCCAGGGGCTCGGGAAGTGAAATAAATACCATTTGGAGGCATTTAATGTTCGAGCAAAAACGGCTGATTTTCGACAAAAGAGATAACACCCCCCCATTACGTCATGCTTCAGAAATGTGGAAAATGGTCCGTTTTCAAATGTTTTATTTTTGAACGTCAGTTCACATTTGTAGGTGGATCATCAGTGTTAGAGCTAAAATTAGCATGTTTAAAGTGATTTTCATGCTTCTAGGGGCTCGGGAAGTGAAATAAATACCATTTGGAGGCATTTAATGTTCGAGCAAAAACGGCTGATTTTCGACAAAAGAGATAACACCCCCCCCATTACGTCATGCTTCAGAAATGTGGAAAATGGTCCGTTTTCAAATGTTTTATTTTTGAACGTCAGTTCACATTTGTAGGTGGATCATCAGTGTTAGAGCTAAAATTAGCATGTTTAAAGTGATTTTCATGCTTCCAGGGGCTCGGGAAGTGAAATAAATACCATTTGGAGGCATTTAATGTTCGAGCA
This sequence comes from Lissotriton vulgaris, assembly GCF_964263255.1. NCBI lineage: Eukaryota > Metazoa > Chordata > Amphibia > Caudata > Salamandridae > Lissotriton > Lissotriton vulgaris. The sequence goes on from NW_028251214.1 coordinate 10,295, forward strand.
AAAACGGCTGATTTTCGACAAAAGAGATAACACCCCCCCATTACGTCATGCTTCAGAAATGTGGAAAATGGTCCGTTTTCAAATGTTTTATTTTTGAACGTCAGTTCACATTTGTAGGTGGATCATCAGTGTTAGAGCTAAAATTAGCATGTTTAAAGTGATTTTCATGCTTCCAGGGGCTCGGGAAGTGAAATAAATACCATTTGGAGGAATTTAATGTTCGAGCAAAAACGGCTGATTTTCGACAAAAGAGATAACACCCCCCCATTACGTCATGCTTCAGAAATGTGGAAAATGGTCCGTTTTCAAATGTTTTATTTTTGAACGTCAGTTCACATTTGTAGGTGGATCATCAGTGTTAGAGCTAAAATTAGCATGTTTAAAGTGATTTTCATGCTTCCAGGGGCCCAAAACACAAGATTTATGGAATGGTTAAAAGTGCATGAAAATGGCCAATTTACTCACTCTGAGTTCTCAAAAAGGGTTTCTTCACCCCGGGAAGTTAATTAAATACCATTTGGAGGCATTTAATGTTCGAGCAAAAACGGCTGATTTTCGACAAAAGAGATAACACCCCCCCATTACGGCATGCTTCAGAAATGTGGAAAATGGTCCGTTTTCAAATGTTTTATTTTCGAACGTCAGTTCACATTTGTAGGTGGATCATCAGTGTTAGAGCTAAAATTAGCATGTTTAAAGTGATTTTCATGCTTCCAGGGGCTCGGGAAGTTAATTAAATACCATTTGGAGGCATTTAATGTTCGAGCAAAAACGGCTGATTTTCGACAAAAGAGATAACACCCCCCCATTACGTCATGCTTCAGAAATGTGGAAAATGGTCCGTTTTCAAATGTTTTATTTTTGAACGTCAGTTCACATTTGTAGGTGGATCATCAGTGTTAGAGCTAAAATTAGCATGTTTAAAGTGATTTTCATGCTTCCAGGGGCCCAAAACACAAGATTTATGGAATGGTTAAAAGTGCATGAAAATGGCCAATTTACTCACTCTGAGTTCTCAAAAAGGGTTTCTTCACCCCGGGAAGTTAATTAAATACCATTTGGAGGCATTTAATGTTCGAGCAAAAACGGCTGATTTTCGACAAAAGAGATAACACCCCCACATTACGTCATGCTTCAGAAATGTGGAAAATGGTCCGTTTTCAAATGTTTTATTTTTGAACGTCAGTTCACATTTGTAGGTGGATCATCAGTGTTAGAGCTAAAATTAGCATGTTTAAAGTGATTTTCATGCTTCCAGGGGCTCAGGAAGTTAATTAAATACCATTTGGAGGCATTTAATGTTCGAGCAAAAACGGCTGATTTTCGACAAAAGAGATAACACCCCCCCATTACGTCATGCTTCAGAAATGTGGAAAATGGTCCGTTTTCAAATGTTTTATTTTTGAACGTCAGTTCACATTTGTAGGTGGATCATCAGTGTTAGAGCTAAAATTAGCATGTTTAAAGTGATTTTCATGCTTCCAGGGGCCCAAAACACAAGATTTATGGAATGGTTAAAAGTGCATGAAAATGGCCAATTTACTCACTCTGAGTTCTCAAAAAGGGTTTCTTCACCCCGGGAAGTTAATTAAATACCATTTGGAGGCATTTAATGTTCGAGCAAAAACGGCTGATTTTCGACAAAAGAGATAACACCCCCCCATTACGTCATGCTTCAGAAATGTGGAAAATGGTCCGTTTTCAAATGTTTTATTTTTGAACGTCAGTTCACATTTGTAGGTGGATCATCAGTGTTAGAGCTAAAATTAGCATGTTTAAAGTGATTTTCATGCTTCCAGGGGCTCGGGAAGTTAATTAAATACCATTTGGAGTCATTTAATGTTCGAGCAAAAACGGCTGATTTTCGACAAAAGAGATAACACCCCCCCATTACGTCATGCTTCAGAAATGTGGAAAATGGTCCGTTTTCAAATGTTTTATTATGGAACGTCAGTTCACATTTGTAGGTGGATCATCAGTGTTAGAGCTAAAATTAGCATGTTTAAAGTGATTTTCATGCTTCCAGGGGCTCGGGAAGTTAATTAAATACCATTTGGAGGCATTTAATGTTCGAGCAAAAACGGCTGATTTTCGACAAAAGAGATAACACCCCCCCATTACGTCATGCTTCAGAAATGTGGAAAATGGTCCGTTTTCAAATGTTTTATTTTTGAACGTCAGTTCACATTTGTAGGTGGATCATCAGTGTTAGAGCTAAAATTAGCATGTTTAAAGTGATTTTCATGCTTCCAGGGGCTCGAGAAGTTAATTAAATACCATTTGGAGGCATTTAATGTTCAAGCAAAAACGGCTGATTTTCGACAAAAGAGATAACACCCCCCCATTACGTCATGCTTCAGAAATGTGGAAAATGGTCCGTTTTCAAATGTTTTATTTTTGAACGTCAGTTCACATTTGTAGGTGGATCATCAGTGTTAGAGCTAAAATTAGCATGTTTAAAGTGATTTTCATGCTTCCAGGGGCTCGGGAAGTTAATTAAATACCATTTGGAGGCATTTAATGTTCGAGCAAAAACGGCTGATTTTCGACAAAAGAGATAACACCCCCCCCATTACGTCATGCTTCAGAAATGTGGAAAATGGTCCGTTTTCAACTGTTTTATTTTTGAACGTCAGTTCACATTTGTAGGTGGATCATCAGTGTTAGAGCTAAAATTAGCATGTTTAAAGTGATTTTCATGCTTCCAGGGGCCCAAAACACAAGATTAATGGAATGGTTAAAAGTGCATGAAAATGGCCAATTTACTCACTCTGAGTTCTCAAAAAGGGTTTCTTCACCCCGGGAAGTGAAATAAATACCATTTGGAGGCATTTAATGTTCGAGCAAAAACGGCTGATTTTCGACAAAAGAGATAACACCCCCCCATTACGTCATGCTTCAGAAATGTGGAAAATGGTCCGTTTTCAAATGTTTTATTTTTGAACGTCAGTTCACATTTGTAGGTGGATCATCAGTGTTAGAGCTAAAATTAGCATGTTTAAAGTGATTTTCATGCTTCCAGGGGCCCAAAACACAAGATTAATGGAATGGTTAAAAGTGCATGAAAATGGCCAATTTACTCACTCTGAGTTCTCAAAAAGGGTTTCTTCACCCCGGGAAGTGAAATAAATACCATTTGGAGGCATTTAATGTTCGAGCAAAAACGGCTGATTTTCGACAAAAGAGATAACACCCCCCCATTACGTCATGCTTCAGAAATGTGGAAAATGGTCCGTTTTCAAATGTTTTATTTTTGAACGTCAGTTCACATTTGTAGGTGGATCATCAGTGTTAGAGCTAAAATTAGCATGTTTAAAGTGATTTTCATGCTTCCAGGGGCCCAAAACACAAGATTTATGGAATGGTTAAAAGTGCATGAAAATGGCCAATTTACTCACTCTGAGTTCTCAAAAAGGGTTTCTTCACCCCGGGAAGTTAATTAAATACCATTTGGAGGCATTTAATGTTCGAGCAAAAACGGCTGATTTTCGACAAAAGAGATAACACCCCCCCATTACGTCATGCTTCAGAAATGTGGAAAATGGTCCGTTTTCAAATGTTTTATTTTTGAACGTCAGTTCACATTTGTAGGTGAATCATCAGTGTTAGAGCTAAAATTAGCATGTTTAAAGTGATTTCCATGCTTCCAGGGGCTCAGGAAGTTAATTAAATACCATTTGGAGGCATTTAATGTTCGAGCAAAAACGGCTGATTTTCGACAAAAGAGATAACACCCCCCCATTACGTCATGCTTCAGAAATGTGGAAAATGGTCCGTTTTCAAATGTTTTATTTTTGAACGTCAGTTCACATTTGTAGGTGGATCATCAGTGTTAGAGCTAAAATTAGCATGTTTAAAGTGATTTTCATGCTTCCAGGGGCACAAAACACAAGATTTATGGAATGGTTAAAAGTGCATGAAAATGGCCAATTTACTCACTCTGAGTTCTCAAAAAGGGTTTCTTCACCCCGGGAAGTTAATTAAATACCATTTGGAGGCATTTAATGTTCGAGCAAAAACGGCTGATTTTCGACAAAAGAGATAACACCCCCCCCATTACGTCATGCTTCAGAAATGTGGAAAATGGTCCGTTTTCAAATGTTTTATTTTTGAACGTCAGTTCACATTTGTAGGTGGATCATCAGTGTTAGAGCTAAAATTAGCATGTTTAAAGTGATTTTCATGCTTCCAGGGGCTCGGGAAGTTAATTAAATACCATTTGGAGGCATTTAATGTTCGAGCAAAAACGGCTGATTTTCGACAAAAGAGATAACACCCCCCCATTACGTCATGCTTCAGAAATGTGGAAAATGGTCCGTTTTCAAATGTTTTATTTTTGAACGTCAGTTCACATTTGTAGGTGGATCATCAGTGTTAGAGCTAAAATTAGCATGTTTAAAGTGATTTTCATGCTTCCAGGGGCTCGGGAAGTTAATTAAATACCATTTGGAGGCATTTAATGTTCGAGCAAAAACGGCTGATTTTCGACAAAAGAGATAACACCCCCCCATTACGTCATGCTTCAGAAATGTGGAAAATGGTCCGTTTTCAAATGTTTTATTTTTGAACGTCAGTTCACATTTGTAGGTGGATCATCAGTGTTAGAGCTAAAATTAGCATGTTTAAAGTGATTTTCATGCTTCCAGGGGCTCGGGAAGTGAAATAAATACCATTTGGAGGCATTTAATCTTCGAGCAAAAACGGCTGATTTTCGACAAAAGAGATAACACCCCCCCATTACGTCATGCTTCAGAAATGTGGAAAATGGTCCGTTTTCAAATGTTTTATTTTTGAACGTCAGTTCACATTTGTAGGTGGATCATCAGTGTTAGAGCTAAAATTAGCATGTTTAAAGTGATTTTCATGCTTCCAGGGGCCCAAAACACAAGATTTATGGAATGGTTAAAAGTGCATGAAAATGGCCAATTTACTCACTCTGAGTTCTCAAAAAGGGTTTCTTCACCCCGGGAAGTTAATTAAATACCATTTGGAGGGATTTAATGTTCGAGCAAAAACGGCTGATTTTCGACAAAAGAGATGACACCCCCCCATTACGTCATGCTTCAGAAATGTGGAAAATGGTCCGTTTTCAAATGTTTTATTTTTGAACATCAGTTCACATTTGTAGGTGGATCATCAGTGTTAGAGCTAAAATTAGCATGTTTAAAGTGATTTTCATGCTTCCAGGGGCTCGGGAAGTGAAATAAATACCATTTGGAGGCATTTAATGTTCGAGCAAAAACGGCTGATTTTCGACAAAAGAGATAACACCCCCCATTACGTCATGCTTCAGAAATGTGGAAAATGGTCCGTTTTCAAATGTTTTATTTTTGAACGTCAGTTCACATTTGTAGGTGGATCATCAGTGTTAGAGCTAAAATTAGCATGTTTAAAGTGATTTTCATGCTTCCAGGGGCTCGGGAAGTTAATTAAATACCATTTGGAGGCATTTAATGTTCGAGCAAAAACGGCTGATTTTCGACAAAAGAGATAACACCCCCCCCATTACGTCATGCTTCAGAAATGTGGAAAATGGTCCGTTTTCAAATGTTTTATTTTTGAACGTCAGTTCACATTTGTAGGTGGATCATCAGTGTTAGAGCTAAAATTAGCATGTTTAAAGTGATTTTCATGCTTCCAGGGGCTCGGGAAGTGAAATAAATACCATTTGGAGGCATTTAATGTTCGAGCAAAAACGGCTGATTTTCGACAAAAGAGATAACACCCCCCCATTACGTCATGCTTCAGAAATGTGGAAAATGGTCCGTTTTCAAATGTTTTATTTTTGAACGTCAGTTCACATTTGTAGGTGGATCATCAGTGTTAGAGCTAAAATTAGCATGTTTAAAGTGATTTTCATGCTTCCAGGGGCCCAAAACACAAGATTAATGGAATGGTTAAAAGTGCATGAAAATGGCCAATTTACTCACTCTGAGTTCTCAAAAAGGGTTTCTTCACCCCGGGAAGTTAATTAAATACCATTTGGAGGCATTTAATGTTCGAGGAAAAACGGCTGATTTTCGACAAAAGAGATAACACCCCCCCATTACGCCATGCTTCAGAAATGTGGAAAATGGTCCGTTTTCAAATGTTTTATTTTTGAACGTCAGTTCACATTTGTAGGTGGATCATCAGTGTTAGAGCTAAAATTAGCATGTTTAAAGTGATTTTCATGCTTCCAGGGGCTCGGGAAGTTAATTAAATACCATTTGGAGGCATTTAATGTTCGAGCAAAAATGGCTGATTTTCGACAAAAGAGATAACACCCCCCCATTACGTCATGCTTCAGAAATGTGGAAAATGGTCCGTTTTCAAATGTTTTATTTTTGAACGTCAGTTCACATTTGTAGGTGGATCATCAGTGTTAGAGCTAAAATTAGCATGTTTAAAGTGATTTTCATGCTTCCAGGGGCTCGGGAAGTTAATTAAATACCATTTGGAGGCATTTAATGTTCGAGCAAAAACGGCTGATTTTCGACAAAAGAGATAACACCCCCCCATTACGTCATGCTTCAGAAATGTGGAAAATGGTCCGTTTTCAAATGTTTTATTTTTGAACGTCAGTTCACATTTGTAGGTGGATCATCAGTGTTAGAGCTAAAATTAGCATGTTTAAAGTGATTTTCATGCTTCCAGGGGCTCGGGAAGTGAAATAAATACCATTTGGAGGCATTTAATGTTCGAGCAAAAACGGCTGATTTTCGACAAAAGAGATAACACCCCCCCATTACGTCATGCTTCAGAAATGTGGAAAATGGTCCGTTTTCAAATGTTTTATTTTTGAACGTCAGTTCACATTTGTAGGTGGATCATCAGTGTTAGAGCTAAAATTAGCATGTTTAAAGTGATTTTCATGCTTCCAGGGGCCCAAAACACAAGATTAATGGAATGGTTAAAAGTGCATGAAAATGGCCAATTTACTCACTCTGAGTTCTCAAAAAGGGTTTCTTCACCCCGGGAAGTTAATTAAATACCATTTGGAGGCATTTAATGTTCGAGGAAAAACGGCTGATTTTCGACAAAAGAGATAACACCCCCCCATTACGCCATGCTTCAGAAATGTGGAAAATGGTCCGTTTTCAAATGTTTTATTTTTGAACGTCAGTTCACATTTGTAGGTGGATCATCAGTGTTAGAGCTAAAATTAGCATGTTTAAAGTGATTTTCATGCTTCCAGGGGCTCGGGAAGTTAATTAAATACCATTTGGAGGCATTTAATGTTCGAGCAAAAACGGCTGATTTTCGACAAAAGAGATAACACCCCCCCATTACGTCATGCTTCAGAAATGTGGAAAATGGTCCGTTTTCAAATGTTTTATTTTTGAACGTCAGTTCACATTTGTAGGTGGATCATCAGTGTTAGAGCTAAAATTAGCATGTTTAAAGTGATTTTCATGCTTCCAGGGGCTCGGGAAGTGAAATAAATACCATTTGGAGGCATTTAATGTTCGAGCAAAAACGGCTGATTTTCGACAAAAGAGATAACACCCCCCCATTACGTCATGCTTCAGAAATGTGGAAAATGGTCAGTTTTCAAATGTTTTATTTTTGAACGTCAGTTCACATTTGTAGGTGGATCATCAGTGTTAGAGCTAAAATTAGCATGTTTAAAGTGATTTTCATGCTTCCAGGGGCTCGGGAAGTGAAATAAATACCATTTGGAGGCATTTAATGTTCGAGCAAAAACGGCTGATTTTCGACAAAAGAGATAACACCCCCCCATTACGTCATGCTTCAGAAATGTGGAAAATGGTCCGTTTTCAAATGTTTTATTTTTGAACGTCAGTTCACATTTGTAGGTGGATCATCAGTGTTAGAGCTAAAATTAGCATGTTTAAAGTGATTTTCATGCTTCCAGGGGCTCGGGAAGTGAAATAAATACCATTTGGAGGCATTTAATCTTCGAGCAAAAACGGCTGATTTTCGACAAAAGAGATAACACCCCCCCATTACGTCATGCTTCAGAAATGTGGAAAATGGTCCGTTTTCAAATGTTTTATTTTTGAACGTCAGTTCACATTTGTAGGTGGATCATCAGTGTTAGAGCTAAAATTAGCATGTTTAAAGTGATTTTCATGCTTCCAGGGGCCCAAAACACAAGATTTATGGAATGGTTAAAAGTGCATGAAAATGGCCAATTTACTCACTCTGAGTTCTCAAAAAGGGTTTCTTCACCCCGGGAAGTTAATTAAATACCATTTGGAGGGATTTAATGTTCGAGCAAAAACGGCTGATTTTCGACAAAAGAGATGACACCCCCCCATTACGTCATGCTTCAGAAATGTGGAAAATGGTCCGTTTTCAAATGTTTTATTTTTGAACATCAGTTCACATTTGTAGGTGGATCATCAGTGTTAGAGCTAAAATTAGCATGTTTAAAGTGATTTTCATGCTTCCAGGGGCTCGGGAAGTTAATTAAATACCATTTGGAGGCATTTAATGTTCGAGCAAAAACGGCTGATTTTCGACAAAAGAGATAACACCCCCCCATTACGTCATGCTTCAGAAATGTGGAAAATGGTCCGTTTTCAAATGTTTTATTTTTGAACGTCAGTTCACATTTGTAGGTGGATCATCAGTGTTAGAGCTAAAATTAGCATGTTTAAAGTGATTTTCATGCTTCCAGGGGCTCGGGAAGTGAAATAAATACCATTTGGAGGCATTTAATGTTCGAGCAAAAACGGCTGATTTTCGACAAAAGAGATAACACCCCCCCATTACGTCATGCTTCAGAAATGTGGAAAATGGTCCGTTTTCAAATGTTTTATTTTTGAACGTCAGTTCACATTTGTAGGTGGATCATCAGTGTTAGAGCTAAAATTAGCATGTTTAAAGTGATTTTCATGCTTCCAGGGGCTCGGGAAGTGAAATAAATACCATTTGGAGGCATTTAATGTTCGAGCAAAAACGGCTGATTTTCGACAAAAGAGATAACACCCCCCCATTACGTCATGCTTCAGAAATGTGGAAAATGGTCCGTTTTCAAATGTTTTATTTTTGAACGTCAGTTCACATTTGTAGGTGGATCATCAGTGTTAGAGCTAAAATTAGCATGTTTAAAGTGATTTTCATGCTTCTAGGGGCTCGGGAAGTGAAATAAATACCATTTGGAGGCATTTAATGTTCGAGCAAAAACGGCTGATTTTCGACAAAAGAGATAACACCCCCCCCATTACGTCATGCTTCAGAAATGTGGAAAATGGTCCGTTTTCAAATGTTTTATTTTTGAACGTCAGTTCACATTTGTAGGTGGATCATCAGTGTTAGAGCTAAAATTAGCATGTTTAAAGTGATTTTCATGCTTCCAGGGGCTCGGGAAGTGAAATAAATACCATTTGGAGGCATTTAATGTTCGAGCAAAAACGGCTGATTTTCGACAAAAGAGATAACACCCCCCCATTACGTCATGCTTCAGAAATGTGGAAAATGGTCCGTTTTCAAATGTTTTATTTTTGAACGTCAGTTCACATTTGTAGGTGGATCATCAGTGTTAGAGCTAAAATTAGCATGTTTAAAGTGATTTTCATGCTTCCAGGGGCTCGGGAAGTGAAATAAATACCATTTGGAGGAATTTAATGTTCGAGCAAAAACGGCTGATTTTCGACAAAAGAGATAACACCCCCCCATTACGTCATGCTTCAGAAATGTGGAAAATGGTCCGTTTTCAAATGTTTTATTTTTGAACGTCAGTTCACATTTGTAGGTGGATCATCAGTGTTAGAGCTAAAATTAGCATGTTTAAAGTGATTTTCATGCTTCCAGGGGCCCAAAACACAAGATTTATGGAATGGTTAAAAGTGCATGAAAATGGCCAATTTACTCACTCTGAGTTCTCAAAAAGGGTTTCTTCACCCCGGGAAGTTAATTAAATACCATTTGGAGGCATTTAATGTTCGAGCAAAAACGGCTGATTTTCGACAAAAGAGATAACACCCCCCCATTACGGCATGCTTCAGAAATGTGGAAAATGGTCCGTTTTCAAATGTTTTATTTTCGAACGTCAGTTCACATTTGTAGGTGGATCATCAGTGTTAGAGCTAAAATTAGCATGTTTAAAGTGATTTTCATGCTTCCAGGGGCTCGGGAAGTTAATTAAATACCATTTGGAGGCATTTAATGTTCGAGCAAAAACGGCTGATTTTCGACAAAAGAGATAACACCCCCCCATTACGTCATGCTTCAGAAATGTGGAAAATGGTCCGTTTTCAAATGTTTTATTTTTGAACGTCAGTTCACATTTGTAGGTGGATCATCAGTGTTAGAGCTAAAATTAGCATGTTTAAAGTGATTTTCATGCTTCCAGGGGCCCAAAACACAAGATTTATGGAATGGTTAAAAGTGCATGAAAATGGCCAATTTACTCACTCTGAGTTCTCAAAAAGGGTTTCTTCACCCCGGGAAGTTAATTAAATACCATTTGGAGGCATTTAATGTTCGAGCAAAAACGGCTGATTTTCGACAAAAGAGATAACACCCCCACATTACGTCATGCTTCAGAAATGTGGAAAATGGTCCGTTTTCAAATGTTTTATTTTTGAACGTCAGTTCACATTTGTAGGTGGATCATCAGTGTTAGAGCTAAAATTAGCATGTTTAAAGTGATTTTCATGCTTCCAGGGGCTCAGGAAGTTAATTAAATACCATTTGGAGGCATTTAATGTTCGAGCAAAAACGGCTGATTTTCGACAAAAGAGATAACACCCCCCCATTACGTCATGCTTCAGAAATGTGGAAAATGGTCCGTTTTCAAATGTTTTATTTTTGAACGTCAGTTCACATTTGTAGGTGGATCATCAGTGTTAGAGCTAAAATTAGCATGTTTAAAGTGATTTTCATGCTTCCAGGGGCCCAAAACACAAGATTTATGGAATGGTTAAAAGTGCATGAAAATGGCCAATTTACTCACTCTGAGTTCTCAAAAAGGGTTTCTTCACCCCGGGAAGTTAATTAAATACCATTTGGAGGCATTTAATGTTCGAGCAAAAACGGCTGATTTTCGACAAAAGAGATAACACCCCCCCATTACGTCATGCTTCAGAAATGTGGAAAATGGTCCGTTTTCAAATGTTTTATTTTTGAACGTCAGTTCACATTTGTAGGTGGATCATCAGTGTTAGAGCTAAAATTAGCATGTTTAAAGTGATTTTCATGCTTCCAGGGGCTCGGGAAGTTAATTAAATACCATTTGGAGTCATTTAATGTTCGAGCAAAAACGGCTGATTTTCGACAAAAGAGATAACACCCCCCCATTACGTCATGCTTCAGAAATGTGGAAAATGGTCCGTTTTCAAATGTTTTATTTTGGAACGTCAGTTCACATTTGTAGGTGGATCATCAGTGTTAGAGCTAAAATTAGCATGTTTAAAGTGATTTTCATGCTTCCAGGGGCTCGGGAAGTTAATTAAATACCATTTGGAGGCATTTAATGTTCGAGCAAAAACGGCTGATTTTCGACAAAAGAGATAACACCCCCCCATTACGTCATGCTTCAGAAATGTGGAAAATGGTCCGTTTTCAAATGTTTTATTTTTGAACGTCAGTTCACATTTGTAGGTGGATCATCAGTGTTAGAGCTAAAATTAGCATGTTTAAAGTGATTTTCATGCTTCCAGGGGCTCGAGAAGTTAATTAAATACCATTTGGAGGCATTTAATGTTCAAGCAAAAACGGCTGATTTTCGACAAAAGAGATAACACCCCCCCATTACGTCATGCTTCAGAAATGTGGAAAATGGTCCGTTTTCAAATGTTTTATTTTTGAACGTCAGTTCACATTTGTAGGTGGATCATCAGTGTTAGAGCTAAAATTAGCATGTTTAAAGTGATTTTCATGCTTCCAGGGGCCCAAAACACAAGATTTATGGAATGGTTAAAAGTGCATGAAAATGGCCAATTTACTCACTCTGAGTTCTCAAAAAGGGTTTCTTCACCCCGGGAAGTTAATTAAATACCATTTGGAGGCATTTAATGTTCGAGCAAAAACGGCTGATTTTCGACAAAAGAGATAACACCCCCCCATTACGTCATGCTTCAGAAATGTGGAAAATGGTCCGTTTTCAAATGTTTTATTTTTGAACGTCAGTTCACATTTGTAGGTGGATCATCAGTGTTAGAGCTAAAATTAGCATGTTTAAAGTGATTTTCATGCTTCCAGGGGCTCGGGAAGTGAAATAAATACCATTTGGAGGCATTTAATGTTCGACCAAAAACGGCTGATTTTCGACAAAAGAGATAACACCCCCCCATTACGTCATGCTTCAGAAATGTGGAAAATGGTCCGTTTTCAAATGTTTTATTTTTGAACGTCAGTTCACATTTGTAGGTGGATCATCAGTGTTAGAGCTAAAATTAGCATGTTTAAAGTGATTTTCATGCTTCCAGGGGCTCGGGAAGTTAATTAAATACCATTTGGAGGCATTTAATGTTCGAGCAAAAACGGCTGATTTTCGACAAAAGAGATAACACCCCCCCATTACGTCATGCTTCAGAAATGTGGAAAATGGTCCGTTTTCAAATGTTTTATTTTTGAACGTCAGTTCACATTTGTAGGTGGATCATCAGTGTTAGAGCTAAAATTAGCATGTTTAAAGTGATTTTCATGCTTCCAGGGGCCCAAAACACAAGATTAATGGAATGGTTAAAAGTGCATGAAAATGGCCAATTTACTCACTCTGAGTTCTCAAAAAGGGTTTCTTCACCCCGGGAAGTGAAATAAATACCATTTGGAGGCATTTAATGTTCGAGCAAAAACGGCTGATTTTCGACAAAAGAGATAACACCCCCCCATTACGTCATGCTTCAGAAATGTGGAAAATGGTCCGTTTTCAAATGTTTTATTTTTGAACGTCAGTTCACATTTGTAGGTGGATCATCAGTGTTAGAGCTAAAATTAGCATGTTTAAAGTGATTTTCATGCTTCCAGGGGCTCGGGAAGTTAATTAAATACCATTTGGAGGCATTTAATGTTCGAGCAAAAACGGCTGATTTTCGACAAAAGAGATAACACCCCCCCCATTACGTCATGCTTCAGAAATGTGGAAAATGGTCCGTTTTCAAATGTTTTATTTTTGAACGTCAGTTCACATTTGTAGGTGGATCATCAGTGTTAGAGCTAAAATTAGCATGTTTAAAGTGATTTTCATGCTTCCAGGGGCTCGGGAAGTTAATTAAATACCATTTGGAGGCATTTAATGTTCGAGCAAAAACGGCTGATTTTCGACAAAAGAGGTAACACCCCCCAATTACGTCATGCTTCAGAAATGTGGAAAATGGTCCGTTTTCAAATGTTTTATTTTTGAACGTCAGTTCACATTTGTAGGTGGATCATCAGTGTTAGAGCTAAAATTAGCATGTTTAAAGTGATTTTCATGCTTCCAGGGGCCCAAAACACAAGATTTATGGAATGGTTAAAAGTGCATGAAAATGGCCAATTTACTCACTCTGAGTTCTCAAAAAGGGTTTCTTCGCCCCGGGAAGTTAATTAAATACCATTTGGAGGCATTTAATGTTCGAGCAAAAACGGCTGATTTTCGACAAAAGAGATAACACCCCCCCATTACGTCATGCTTCAGAAATGTGGAAAATGGTCCGTTTTCAAATGTTTTATTTTTGAACGTCAGTTCACATTTGTAGGTGGATCATCAGTGTTAGAGCTAAAATTAGCATGTTTAAAGTGATTTTCATGCTTCCAGGGGCTCGGGAAGTTAATTAAATACCATTTGGAGGCATTTAATGTTCGAGCAAAAACGGCTGATTTTCGACAAAAGAGATAACACCCCCCCATTACGTCATGCTTCAGAAATGTGGAAAATGGTCCGTTTTCAAATGTTTTATTTTTGAACGTCAGTTCACATTTGTAGGTGGATCATCAGTGTTAGAGCTAAAATTAGCATGTTTAAAGTGATTTTCATGCTTCCAGGGGCTCGGGAAGTGAAATAAATACCATTTGGAGGCATTTAATGTTCGAGCAAAAACGGCTGATTTTCGACAAAATAGATAACACCCCCCCATTACGTCATGCTTCAGAAATGTGGAAAATGGTCCGTTTTCAAATGTTTTATTTTTGAACGTCAGTTCACATTTGTAGGTGGATCATCAGTGTTAGAGCTAAAATTTGCATGTTTAAAGTGATTTTCATGCTTCCAGGGGCCCAAAACACAAGATTTATGGAATGGTTAAAAGTGCATGAAAATGGCCAATTTACTCACTCTGAGTTCTCAAAAAGGGTTTCTTCACCCCGGGAAGTTAATTAAATACCATTTGGAGGCATTTAATGTTCGAGCAAAAACGGCTGATTTTCGACAAAAGAGATAACACCCCCCCATTACGTCATGCTTCAGAAATGTGGAAAATGGTCCGTTTTCAAATGTTTTTTTTTTGAACGTCAGTTCACATTTGTAGGTGGATCATCAGTGTTAGAGCTAAAATTAGCATGTTTAAAGTGATTTTCATGCTTCCAGGGGCTCGGGAAGTTAATTAAATACCATTTGGAGGCATTTAATGTTCGAGCAAAAACGGCTGATTTTCGACAAAAGAGATAACACCCCCCCATTACGTCATGCTTCAGAAATGTGGAAAATGGTCCGTTTTCAAATGTTTTATTTTTGAACGTCAGTTCAATTTGTAGGTGGATCATCAGTGTTAGAGCTAAAATTAGCATGTTTAAAGTGATTTTCATGCTTCCAGGGGCCCAAAACACAAGATTTATGGAATGGTTAAAAGTGCATGAAAATGGCCAATTTACTCACTCTGAGTTCTCAAAAAGGGTTTCTTCACCCCGGGAAGTTAATTAAATACCATTTGGAGGCATTTAATGTTCGAGCAAAAACGGCTGATTTTCGACAAAAGAGATAACACCCCCCCCCCCCATTACGTCATGCTTCAGAAATGTGGAAAATGGTCCGTTTTCAAATGTTTTATTTTTGAACGTCAGTTCACATTTGTAGGTGGATCATCAGTGTTAGAGCTAAAATTAGCATGTTTAAAGTGATTTTCATGCTTCCAGGGGCTCGGGAAGTTAATTAAATACCATTTGGAGGCATTTAATGTTCGAGCAAAAAAACGGCTGATTTTCGACAAAAGAGATAACACCCCCCCATTACGTCATGCTTCAGAAATGTGGAAAATGGTCCGTTTTCAAATGTTTTATTTTTGAACGTCAGTTCACATTTGTAGGTGGATCATCAGTGTTAGAGCTAAAATTAGCATGTTTAAAGTGATTTTCATGCTTCCAGGGGCCCAAAACACAAGATTTATGGAATGGTTAAAAGTGCATGAAAATGGTCAATTTACTCACTCTGAGTTCTCAAAAAGGGTTTCTTCACCCCGGGAAGGTAATTAAATACCATTTGGAGGCATTTAATGTTCGAGCAAAAACGGCTGATTTTCGACAAAAGAGATAACACCCCCCCATTACGTCATGCTTCAGAAATGTGGAAAATGGTCCGTTTTCAAATGTTTTATTTTTGAACGTCAGTTCACATTTGTAGGTGGATCATCAGTGTTAGAGCTAAAATTAGCATGTTTAAAGTGATTTTCATGCTTCCATTGGCTCGGGAAGTTAATTAAATACCATTTGGAGGCATTTAATGTTCGAGCAAAAACGGCTGATTTTCGACAAAAGAGATAACACCCCCCCCCATTACGTCATGCTTCAGAAATGTGGAAAATGGTCCGTTTTCAAATGTTTTATTTTTGAACGTAAGTTCACATTTGTAGGTGGATCATCAGTGTTAGAGCTAAAATTAGCATGTTTAAAGTGATTTTCATGCTTCCAGGGGCCCAAAACACAAGATTTATGGAATGGTTAAAAGTGCATGAAAATGGCCAATTTACTCACTCTGAGTTCTCAAAAAGGGTTTCTTCACCCCGGGAAGTTAATTAAATACCATTTGGAGGCATTTAATGTTCGAGCAAAAACGGCTGATTTTCGACAAAAGAGATAACACCCCCGCATTACGTCATGCTTCAGAAATGTGGAAAATGGTCCGTTTTCAAATGTTTTATTTTTGAACGTCAGTTCACATTTGTAGGTGGATCATCAGTGTTAGAGCTAAAATTAGCATGTTTAAAGTGATTTTCATGCTTCCAGGGGCTCGGGAAGTGAAATAAATACCATTTGGAGGCATTTAATGTTCGACCAAAAACGGCTGATTTTCGACAAAAGAGATAACACCCCCCCATTACGTCATGCTTCAGAAATGTGGAAAATGGTCCGTTTTTAAATGTTTTATTTTTGAACGTCAGTTCACATTTGTAGGTGGATCATCAGTGTTAGAGCTAAAATTAGCATGTTTAAAGTGATTTTCATGCTTCCAGGGGCTCGGGAAGTTAATTAAATACCATTTGGAGGCATTTAATGTTCGAGCAAAAACGGCTGATTTTCGACAAAAGAGATAACACCCCCCCATTACGTCATGCTTCAGAAATGTGGAAAATGGTCCGTTTTCAAATGTTTTATTTTTGAACGTCAGTTCACATTTGTAGGTGGATCATCAGTGTTAGAGCTAAAATTAGCATGTTTAAAGTGATTTTCATGCTTCCAGGGGCCCAAAACACAAGATTAATGGAATGGTTAAAAGTGCATGAAAATGGCCAATTTACTCACTCTGAGTTCTCAAAAAGGGTTTCTTCACCCCGGGAAGTGAAATAAATACCATTTGGAGGCATTTAATGTTCGAGCAAAAACGGCTGATTTTTCGACAAAAGAGATAACACCCCCCCATTACGTCATGCTTCAGAAATGTGGAAAATGGTCCGTTTTCAAATGTTTTATTTTTGAACGTCAGTTCACATTTGTAGGTGGATCATCAGTGTTAGAGCTAAAATTAGCATGTTTAAAGTGATTTTCATGCTTCCAGGGGCTCGGGAAGTTAATTAAATACCATTTGGAGGCATTTAATGTTCGAGCAAAAACGGCTGATTTTCGACAAAAGAGATAACACCCCCCCCATTATGTCATGCTTCAGAAATGTGGAAAATGGTCCGTTTTCAAATGTTTTATTTTTGAACGTCAGTTCACATTTGTAGGTGGATCATCAGTGTTAGAGCTAAAATTAGCATGTTTAAAGTGATTTTCATGCTTCCAGGGGCTCGGGAAGTTAATTAAATACCATTTGGAGGCATTTAATGTTCGAGCAAAAACGGCTGATTTTCGACAAAAGAGATAACACCCCCCAATTACGTCATGCTTCAGAAATGTGGAAAATGGTCCGTTTTCAAATGTTTTATTTTTGAACGTCAGTTCACATTTGTAGGTGGATCATCAGTGTTAGAGCTAAAATTAGCATGTTTAAAGTGATTTTCATGCTTCCAGGGGCCCAAAACACAAGATTTATGGAATGGTTAAAAGTGCATGAAAATGGCCAATTTACTCACTCTGAGTTCTCAAAAAGGGTTTCTTCACCCCGGGAAGTTAATTAAATACCATTTGGAGGCATTTAATGTTCGAGCAAAAACGGCTGATTTTCGACAAAAGAGATAACACCCCCCCATTACGTCATGCTTCAGAAATGTGGAAAATGGTCCGTTTTCAAATGTTTTATTTTTGAACGTCAGTTCACATTTGTAGGTGGATCATCAGTGTTAGAGCTAAAATTAGCATGTTTAAAGTGATTTTCATGCTTCCAGGGGCTCGGGAAGTTAATTAAATACCATTTGGAGGCATTTAATGTTCGAGCAAAAACGGCTGATTTTCGACAAAAGAGATAACACCCCCCCATTACGTCATGCTTCAGAAATGTGGAAAATGGTCCGTTTTCAAATGTTTTATTTTTGAACGTCAGTTCACATTTGTAGGTGGATCATCAGTGTTAGAGCTAAAATTAGCATGTTTAAAGTGATTTTCATGCTTCCAGGGGCTCGGGAAGTGAAATAAATACCATTTGGAGGCATTTAATGTTCGAGCAAAAACGGCTGATTTTCGACAAAATAGATAACACCCCCCCATTACGTCATGCTTCAGAAATGTGGAAAATGGTCCGTTTTCAAATGTTTTATTTTTGAACGTCAGTTCACATTTGTAGGTGGATCATCAGTGTTAGAGCTAAAATTTGCATGTTTAAAGTGATTTTCATGCTTCCAGGGGCCCAAAACACAAGATTTATGGAATGGTTAAAAGTGCATGAAAATGGCCAATTTACTCACTCTGAGTTCTCAAAAAGGGTTTCTTCACCCCGGGAAGTTAATTAAATACCATTTGGAGGCATTTAATGTTCGAGCAAAAACGGCTGATTTTCGACAAAAGAGATAACACCCCCCCATTACGTCATGCTTCAGAAATGTGGAAAATGGTCCGTTTTCAAATGTTTTTTTTTTGAACGTCAGTTCACATTTGTAGGTGGATCATCAGTGTTAGAGCTAAAATTAGCATGTTTAAAGTGATTTTCATGCTTCCAGGGGCTCGGGAAGTTAATTAAATACCATTTGGAGGCATTTAATGTTCGAGCAAAAACGGCTGATTTTCGACAAAAGAGATAACACCCCCCCATTACGTCATGCTTCAGAAATGTGGAAAATGGTCCGTTTTCAAATGTTTTATTTTTGAACATCAGTTCACATTTGTAGGTGGATCATCAGTGTTAGAGCTAAAATTAGCATGTTTAAAGTGATTTTCATGCTTCCAGGGTCCCAAAACACAAGATTTATGGAATGGTTAAAAGTGCATGAAAATGGCCAATTTTCTCACTCTGAGTTCTCAAAAAGGGTTTCTTCACCCCGGGAAGTTAATTAAATACCATTTGGAGGCATTTAATGTTCGAGCAAAAACGGCTGATTTTCGACAAAAGAGATAACACCCCCCCATTACGTCATGCTTCAGAAATGTGGAAAATGGTCCGTTTTAAAATGTTTTATTTTTGAACGTCAGTTCACATTTGTAGGTGGATCATCAGTGTTAGAGCTAAAATTAGCATGTTTAAAGTGATTTTCATGCTTCCAGGGGCTCGGGAAGTTAATTAAATACCATTTGGAGGCATTTAATGTTCGAGCAAAAACGGCTGATTTTCGACAAAAGAGATAACACCCCCCCATTACGTCATGCTTCAGAAATGTGGAAAATGGTCCGTTTTCAAATGTTTTATTTTTGAACGTCAGTTCACATTTGTAGGTGGATGATCAGTGTTAGAGCTAAAATTAGCATGTTTAAAGTGATTTTCATGCTTCCAGGGGCTCGGGAAGTGAAATAAATACCATTTGGAGGCATTTAATGTTCGACCAAAAACGGCTGATTTTCGACAAAAGAGATAACACCCCCCCATTACGTCATGCTTCAGAAATGTGGAAAATGGTCCGTTTTCAAATGTTTTATTTTTGAACGTCAGTTCACATTTGTAGGTGGATCATCAGTGTTAGAGCTAAAATTAGCATGTTTAAAGTGATGTTCATGCTTCCAGGGGCTCGGGAAGTTAATTAAATACCATTTGGAGGCATTTAATGTTCGAGCAAAAACGGCTGATTTTCGACAAAAGAGATAACACCCCCCCATTACGTCATGCTTCAGAAATGTGGAAAATGGTCCGTTTTCAAATGTTTTATTTTTGAACGTCAGTTCACATTTGTAGGTGGATCATCAGTGTTAGAGCTAAAATTAGCATGTTTAAAGTGATTTTCATGCTTCCAGGGGCCCAAAACACAAGATTAATGGAATGGTTAAAAGTGCATGAAAATGGCCAATTTACTCACTCTGAGTTCTCAAAAAGGGTTTCTTCACCCCGGGAAGTGAAATAAATACCATTTGGAGGCATTTAATGTTCGAGCAAAAACGGCTGATTTTCGACAAAAGAGATAACACCGCCCCATTACGTCATGCTTCAGAAATGTGGAAAATGGTCCGTTTTCAAATGTTTTATTTTTGAACGTCAGTTCACATTTGTAGGTGGATCATCAGTGTTAGAGCTAAAATTAGCATGTTTAAAGTGATTTTCATGCTTCCAGGGGCTCGAGAAGTTAATTAAATACCATTTGGAGGCATTTAATGTTCGAGCAAAAACGGCTGATTTTCGACAAAAGAGATAACACCCCCCAATTACGTCATGCTTCAGAAATGTGGAAAATGGTCCGTTTTCAAATGTTTTATTTTTGAACGTCAGTTCACATTTGTAGGTGGATCATCAGTGTTAGAGCTAAAATTAGCATGTTTAAAGTGATTTTCATGCTTCCAGGGGCCCAAAACACAAGATTTATGGAATGGTTAAAAGTGCATGAAAATGGCCAATTTACTCACTCTGAGTTCTCAAAAAGGGTTTCTTCACCCCGGGAAGTTAATTAAATACCATTTGGAGGCATTTAATGTTCGAGCAAAAACGGCTGATTTTCGACAAAAGAGATAACACCCCCCCATTACGTCATGCTTCAGAAATGTGGAAAATGGTCCGTTTTCAAATGTTTTATTTTTGAACGTCAGTTCACATTTGTAGGTGGATCATCAGTGTTAGAGCTAAAATTAGCATGTTTAAAGTGATTTTCATGCTTCCAGGGGCTCGGGAAGTTAATTAAATACCATTTGGAGGCATTTAATGTTCGAGCAAAAACGGCTGATTTTCGACAAAAGAGATAACACCCCCCCCATTACGTCATGCTTCAGAAATGTGGAAAATGGTCCGTTTTCAAATGTTTTATTTTTGAACGTCAGTTCACATTTGTAGGTGGATCATCAGTGTTAGAGCTAAAATTAGCATGTTTAAAGTGATTTTCATGCTTCCAGGGGCTCGGGAAGTGAAATAAATACCATTTGGAGGCATTTAATGTTCGACCAAAAACGGCTGATTTTCGACAAAAGAGATAACACCCCCCCATTACGTCATGCTTCAGAAATGTGGAAAATGGTCCGTTTTCAAATGTTTTATTTTTGAACGTCAGTTCACATTTGTAGGTGGATCATCAGTGTTAGAGCTAAAATTAGCATGTTTAAAGTGATTTTCATGCTTCCAGGGGCTCGGGAAGTTAATTAAATACCATTTGGAGGCATTTAATGTTCGAGCAAAAACGGCTGATTTTCGACAAAAGAGATAACACCCCCCCATTACGTCATGCTTCAGAAATGTGGAAAATGGTCCGTTTTCAAATGTTTTATTTTTGAACGTCAGTTCACATTTGTAGGTGGATCATCAGTGTTAGAGCTAAAATTAGCATGTTTAAAGTGATTTTCATGCTTCCAGGGGCCCAAAACACAAGATTAATGGAATGGTTAAAAGTGCATGAAAATGGCCAATTTACTCACTCTGAGTTCTCAAAAAGGGTTTCTTCACCCCGGGAAGTGAAATAAATACCATTTGGAGGCATTTAATGTTCGAGCAAAAACGGCTGATTTTCGACAAAAGAGATAACACCCCCCCATTACGTCATGCTTCAGAAATGTGGAAAATGGTCCGTTTTCAAATGTTTTATTTTTGAACGTCAGTTCACATTTGTAGGTGGATCATCAGTGTTAGAGCTAAAATTAGCATGTTTAAAGTGATTTTCATGCTTCAAGGGGCTTGGGAAGTTAATTAAATACCATTTGGAGGCATTTAATGTTCGAGCAAAAACGGCTGATTTTCGACAAAAGAGATAACACCCCCCCCATTACGTCATGCTTCAGAAATGTGGAAAATGGTCCGTTTTCAAATGTTTTATTTTTGAACGTCAGTTCACATTTGTAGGTGGATCATCAGTGTTAGAGCTAAAATTAGCATGTTTAAAGTGATTTTCATGCTTCCAGGGGCTCGGGAAGTTAATTAAATACCATTTGGAGGCATTTAATGTTCGAGCAAAAACGGCTGATTTTCGACAAAAGAGATAACACCCCCCAATTACGTCATGCTTCAGAAATGTGGAAAATGGTCCGTTTTCAAATGTTTTATTTTTGAACGTCAGTTCACATTTGTAGGTGGATCATCAGTGTTAGAGCTAAAATTAGCATGTTTAAAGTGATTTTCATGCTTCCAGGGGCTCGGGAAGTTAATTAAATACCATTTGGAGGCATTTAATGTTCGAGCAAAAACGGCTGATTTTCGACAAAAGAGATAACACCCCCCCATTACGTCATGCTTCAGAAATGTGGAAAATGGTCCGTTTTCAAATGTTTTATTTTTGAACGTCAGTTCACATTTGTAGGTGGATCATCAGTGTTAGAGCTAAAATTAGCATGTTTAAAGTGATTTTCATGCTTCCAGGGGCTCGGGAAGTGAAATAAATACCATTTGGAGGCATTTAATGTTCGAGCAAAAACGGCTGATTTTCGACAAAATAGATAACACCCCCCCATTACGTCATGCTTCAGAAATGTGGAAAATGGTCCGTTTTCAAATGTTTTATTTTTGAACGTCAGTTCACATTTGTAGGTGGATCATCAGTGTTAGAGCTAAAATTTGCATGTTTAAAGTGATTTTCATGCTTCCAGGGGCCCAAAACACAAGATTTATGGAATGGGTAAAAGTGCATGAAAATGGCCAATTTACTCACTCTGAGTTCTCAAAAAGGGTTTCTTCACCCCGGGAAGTTAATTAAATACCATTTGGAGGCATTTAATGTTCGAGCAAAAACGGCTGATTTTCGACAAAAGAGATAACACCCCCCATTACGTCATGCTTCAGAAATGTGGAAAATGGTCCGTTTTCAAATGTTTTATTTTTGAACGTCAGTTCACATTTGTAGGTGGATCATCAGTGTTAGAGCTAAAATTAGCATGTTTAAAGTGATTTTCATGCTTCCAGGGGCTCGGGAAGTTAATTAAATACCATTTGGAGGCATTTAATGTTCGAGCAAAAACGGCTGATTTTCGACAAAAGAGATAACACCCCCCCATTACGTCATGCTTCAGAAATGTGGAAAATGGTCCGTTTTCAAATGTTTTATTTTTGAACGTCAGTTCACATTTGTAGGTGGATCATCAGTGTTAGAGCTAAAATTAGCATGTTTAAAGTGATTTTCATGCTTCCAGGGGCCCAAAACACAAGATTTATGGAATGGTTAAAAGTGCATGAAAATGGCCAATTTACTCACTCTGAGTTCTCAAAAAGGGTTTCTTCACCCCGGGAAGGTAATTAAATACCATTTGGAGGCATTTAATGTTCGAGCAAAAACGGCTGATTTTCGACAAAAGAGATAACACCCCCCCATTACGTCATGCTTCAGAAATGTGGAAAATGGTCCGTTTTCAAATGTTTTATTTTTGAACGTCAGTTCACATTTGTAGGTGGATCATCAGTGTTAGAGCTAAAATTAGCATGTTTAAAGTGATTTTCATGCTTCCATTGGCTCGGGAAGTTAATTAAATACCATTTGGAGGCATTTAATGTTCGAGCAAAAACGGCTGATTTTCGACAAAAGAGATAACACCCCCCCCATTACGTCATGCTTCAGAAATGTGGAAAATGGTCCGTTTCAAATGTTTTATTTTTGAACGTCAGTTCACATTTGTAGGTGGATCATCAGTGTTAGAGCTAAAATTAGCATGTTTAAAGTGATTTTCATGCTTCCAGGGGCCCAAAACACAAGATTTATGGAATGGTTAAAAGTGCATGAAAATGGCCAATTTACTCACTCTGAGTTCTCAAAAAGGGTTTCTTCACCCCGGGAAGTTAATTAAATACCATTTGGAGGCATTTAATGTTCGAGCAAAAACGGCTGATTTTCGACAAAAGAGATAACACCCCCGCATTACGTCATGCTTCAGAAATGTGGAAAATGGTCCGTTTTCAAATGTTTTATTTTTGAACGTCAGTTCACATTTGTAGGTGGATCATCAGTGTTAGAGCTAAAATTAGCATGTTTAAAGTGATTTTCATGCTTCCAGGGGCTCGGGAAGTGAAATAAATACCATTTGGAGGCATTTAATGTTCGACCAAAAACGGCTGATTTTCGACAAAAGAGATAACACCCCCCCATTACGTCATGCTTCAGAAATGTGGAAAATGGTCCGTTTTCAAATGTTTTATTTTTGAACGTCAGTTCACATTTGTAGGTGGATCATCAGTGTTAGAGCTAAAATTAGCATGTTTAAAGTGATTTTCATGCTTCCAGGGGCTCGGGAAGTTAATTAAATACCATTTGGAGGCATTTAATGTTCGAGCAAAAACGGCTGATTTTCGACAAAAGAGATAACACCCCCCCATTACGTCATGCTTCAGAAATGTGGAAAATGGTCCGTTTTCAAATGTTTTATTTTTGAACGTCAGTTCACATTTGTAGGTGGATCATCAGTGTTAGAGCTAAAATTAGCATGTTTAAAGTGATTTTCATGCTTCCAGGGGCCCAAAACACAAGATTAATGGAATGGTTAAAAGTGCATGAAAATGGCCAATTTACTCACTCTGAGTTCTCAAAAAGGGTTTCTTCACCCCGGGAAGTGAAATAAATACCATTTGGAGGCATTTAATGTTCGAGCAAAAACGGCTGATTTTTCGACAAAAGAGATAACACCCCCCCATTACGTCATGCTTCAGAAATGTGGAAAATGGTCCGTTTTCAAATGTTTTATTTTTGAACGTCAGTTCACATTTGTAGGTGGATCATCAGTGTTAGAGCTAAAATTAGCATGTTTAAAGTGATTTTCATGCTTCCAGGGGCTCGGGAAGTTAATTAAATACCATTTGGAGGCATTTAATGTTCGAGCAAAAACGGCTGATTTTCGACAAAAGAGATAACACCCCCCCATTATGTCATGCTTCAGAAATGTGGAAAATGGTCCGTTTTCAAATGTTTTATTTTTGAACGTCAGTTCACATTTGTAGGTGGATCATCAGTGTTAGAGCTAAAATTAGCATGTTTAAAGTGATTTTCATGCTTCCAGGGGCTCGGGAAGTTAATTAAATACCATTTGGAGGCATTTAATGTTCGAGCAAAAACGGCTGATTTTCGACAAAAGAGATAACACCCCCCAATTACGTCATGCTTCAGAAATGTGGAAAATGGTCCGTTTTCAAATGTTTTATTTTTGAACGTCAGTTCACATTTGTAGGTGGATCATCAGTGTTAGAGCTAAAATTAGCATGTTTAAAGTGATTTTCATGCTTCCAGGGGCCCAAAACACAAGATTTATGGAATGGTTAAAAGTGCATGAAAATGGCCAATTTACTCACTCTGAGTTCTCAAAAAGGGTTTCTTCACCCCGGGAAGTTAATTAAATACCATTTGGAGGCATTTAATGTTCGAGCAAAAACGGCTGATTTTCGACAAAAGAGATAACACCCCCCCATTACGTCATGCTTCAGAAATGTGGAAAATGGTCCGTTTTCAAATGTTTTATTTTTGAACGTCAGTTCACATTTGTAGGTGGATCATCAGTGTTAGAGCTAAAATTAGCATGTTTAAAGAGATTTTCATGCTTCCAGGGGCTCGGGAAGTTAATTAAATACCATTTGGAGGCATTTAATGTTCGAGCAAAAACGGCTGATTTTCGACAGAAGAGATAACACCCCCCCTTTACGTCATGCTTCAGAAATGTGGAAAATGGTCCGTTTTCAAATGTTTTATTTTTGAACGTCAGTTCACATTTGTAGGTGGATCATCAGTGTTAGAGCTAAAATTAGCATGTTTAAAGTGATTTTCATGCTTCCAGGGGCTCGGGAAGTGAAATAAATACCATTTGGAGGCATTTAATGTTCGAGCAAAAACGGCTGATTTTCGACAAAATAGATAACACCCCCCCATTACGTCATGCTTCAGAAATGTGGAAAATGGTCCGTTTTCAAATGTTTTATTTTTGAACGTCAGTTCACATTTGTAGGTGGATCATCAGTGTTAGAGCTAAAATTTGCATGTTTAAAGTGATTTTCATGCTTCCAGGGGCCCAAAACACAAGATTTATGGAATGGTTAAAAGTGCATGAAAATGGCCAATTTACTCACTCTGAGTTCTCAAAAAGGGTTTCTTCACCCCGGGAAGTTAATTAAATACCATTTGGAGGCATTTAATGTTCGAGCAAAAACGGCTGATTTTCGACAAAAGAGATAACACCCCCCCATTACGTCATGCTTCAGAAATGTGGAAAATGGTCCGTTTTCAAATGTTTTTTTTTTGAACGTCAGTTCACATTTGTAGGTGGATCATCAGTGTTAGAGCTAAAATTAGCATGTTTAAAGTGATTTTCATGCTTCCAGGGGCTCGGGAAGTTAATTAAATACCATTTGGAGGCATTTAATGTTCGAGCAAAAACGGCTGATTTTCGACAAAAGAGATAACACCCCCCCATTACGTCATGCTTCAGAAATGTGGAAAATGGTCCGTTTTCAAATGTTTTATTTTTGAACATCAGTTCACATTTGTAGGTGGATCATCAGTGTTAGAGCTAAAATTAGCATGTTTAAAGTGATTTTCATGCTTCCAGGGGCCCAAAACACAAGATTTATGGAATGGTTAAAAGTGCATGAAAATGGCCAATTTTCTCACTCTGAGTTCTCAAAAAGGGTTTCTTCACCCCGGGAAGTTAATTAAATACCATTTGGAGGCATTTAATGTTCGAGCAAAAACGGCTGATTTTCGACAAAAGAGATAACACCCCCCCATTACGTCATGCTTCAGAAATGTGGAAAATGGTCCGTTTTAAAATGTTTTATTTTTGAACGTCAGTTCACATTTGTAGGTGGATCATCAGTGTTAGAGCTAAAATTAGCATGTTTAAAGTGATTTTCATGCTTCCAGGGGCTCGGGAAGTTAATTAAATACCATTTGGAGGCATTTAATGTTCGAGCAAAAACGGCTGATTTTCGACAAAAGAGATAACACCCCCCCATTACGTCATGCTTCAGAAATGTGGAAAATGGTCCGTTTTCAAATGTTTTATTTTTGAACGTCAGTTCACATTTGTAGGTGGATGATCAGTGTTAGAGCTAAAATTAGCATGTTTAAAGTGATTTTCATGCTTCCAGGGGCTCGGGAAGTGAAATAAATACCATTTGGAGGCATTTAATGTTCGACCAAAAACGGCTGATTTTCGACAAAAGAGATAACACCCCCCCATTACGTCATGCTTCAGAAATGTGGAAAATGGTCCGTTTTCAAATGTTTTATTTTTGAACGTCAGTTCACATTTGTAGGTGGATCATCAGTGTTAGAGCTAAAATTAGCATGTTTAAAGTGATGTTCATGCTTCCAGGGGCTCGGGAAGTTAATTAAATACCATTTGGAGGCATTTAATGTTCGAGCAAAAACGGCTGATTTTCGACAAAAGAGATAACACCCCCCCATTACGTCATGCTTCAGAAATGTGGAAAATGGTCCGTTTTCAAATGTTTTATTTTTGAACGTCAGTTCACATTTGTAGGTGGATCATCAGTGTTAGAGCTAAAATTAGCATGTTTAAAGTGATTTTCATGCTTCCAGGGGCCCAAAACACAAGATTAATGGAATGGTTAAAAGTGCATGAAAATGGCCAATTTACTCACTCTGAGTTCTCAAAAAGGGTTTCTTCACCCCGGGAAGTGAAATAAATACCATTTGGAGGCATTTAATGTTCGAGCAAAAACGGCTGATTTTCGACAAAAGAGATAACACCGCCCCATTACGTCATGCTTCAGAAATGTGGAAAATGGTCCGTTTTCAAATGTTTTATTTTTGAACGTCAGTTCACATTTGTAGGTGGATCATCAGTGTTAGAGCTAAAATTAGCATGTTTAAAGTGATTTTCATGCTTCCAGGGGCTCGAGAAGTTAATTAAATACCATTTGGAGGCATTTAATGTTCGAGCAAAAACCGCTGATTTTCGACAAAAGAGATAACACCCCCCAATTACGTCATGCTTCAGAAATGTGGAAAATGGTCCGTTTTCAAATGTTTTATTTTTGAACGTCAGTTCACATTTGTAGGTGGATCATCAGTGTTAGAGCTAAAATTAGCATGTTTAAAGTGATTTTCATGCTTCCAGGGGCCCAAAACACAAGATTTATGGAATGGTTAAAAGTGCATGAAAATGGCCAATTTACTCACTCTGAGTTCTCAAAAAGGGTTTCTTCACCCCGGGAAGTTAATTAAATACCATTTGGAGGCATTTAATGTTCGAGCAAAAACGGCTGATTTTCGACAAAAGAGATAACACCCCCCCATTACGTCATGCTTCAGAAATGTGGAAAATGGTCCGTTTTCAAATGTTTTATTTTTGAACGTCAGTTCACATTTGTAGGTGGATCATCAGTGTTAGAGCTAAAATTAGCATGTTTAAAGTGATTTTCATGCTTCCAGGGGCTCGGGAAGTTAATTAAATACCATTTGGAGGCATTTAATGTTCGAGCAAAAACGGCTGATTTTCGACAAAAGAGATAACACCCCCCCCATTACGTCATGCTTCAGAAATGTGGAAAATGGTCCGTTTTCAAATGTTTTATTTTTGAACGTCAGTTCACATTTGTAGGTGGATCATCAGTGTTAGAGCTAAAATTAGCATGTTTAAAGTGATTTTCATGCTTCCAGGGGCTCGGGAAGTGAAATAAATACCATTTGGAGGCATTTAATGTTCGACCAAAAACGGCTGATTTTCGACAAAAGAGATAACACCCCCCCATTACGTCATGCTTCAGAAATGTGGAAAATGGTCCGTTTTCAAATGTTTTATTTTTGAACGTCAGTTCACATTTGTAGGTGGATCATCAGTGTTAGAGCTAAAATTAGCATGTTTAAAGTGATTTTCATGCTTCCAGGGGCTCGGGAAGTTAATTAAATACCATTTGGAGGCATTTAATGTTCGAGCAAAAACGGCTGATTTTCGACAAAAGAGATAACACCCCCCCATTACGTCATGCTTCAGAAATGTGGAAAATGGTCCGTTTTCAAATGTTTTATTTTTGAACGTCAGTTCACATTTGTAGGTGGATCATCAGTGTTAGAGCTAAAATTAGCATGTTTAAAGTGATTTTCATGCTTCCAGGGGCCCAAAACACAAGATTAATGGAATGGTTAAAAGTGCATGAAAATGGCCAATTTACTCACTCTGAGTTCTCAAAAAGGGTTTCTTCACCCCGGGAAGTGAAATAAATACCATTTGGAGGCATTTAATGTTCGAGCAAAAACGGCTGATTTTCGACAAAAGAGATAACACCCCCCCATTACGTCATGCTTCAGAAATGTGGAAAATGGTCCGTTTTCAAATGTTTTATTTTTGAACGTCAGTTCACATTTGTAGGTGGATCATCAGTGTTAGAGCTAAAATTAGCATGTTTAAAGTGATTTTCATGCTTCAAGGGGCTTGGGAAGTTAATTAAATACCATTTGGAGGCATTTAATGTTCGAGCAAAAACGGCTGATTTTCGACAAAAGAGATAACACCCCCCCCATTACGTCATGCTTCAGAAATGTGGAAAATGGTCCGTTTTCAAATGTTTTATTTTTGAACGTCAGTTCACATTTGTAGGTGGATCATCAGTGTTAGAGCTAAAATTAGCATGTTTAAAGTGATTTTCATGCTTCCAGGGGCTCGGGAAGTTAATTAAATACCATTTGGAGGCATTTAATGTTCGAGCAAAAACGGCTGATTTTCGACAAAAGAGATAACACCCCCCAATTACGTCATGCTTCAGAAATGTGGAAAATGGTCCGTTTTCAAATGTTTTATTTTTGAACGTCAGTTCACATTTGTAGGTGGATCATCAGTGTTAGAGCTAAAATTAGCATGTTTAAAGTGATTTTCATGCTT
Source organism: Lissotriton vulgaris (assembly GCF_964263255.1). Classification (NCBI taxonomy): domain Eukaryota; kingdom Metazoa; phylum Chordata; class Amphibia; order Caudata; family Salamandridae; genus Lissotriton; species Lissotriton vulgaris. Next base: position 39,896 of record NW_028251214.1, read on the forward strand.
CCAGGGGCTCGGGAAGTTAATTAAATACCATTTGGAGGCATTTAATGTTCGAGCAAAAACGGCTGATTTTCGACAAAAGAGATAACACCCCCCCATTACGTCATGCTTCAGAAATGTGGAAAATGGTCCGTTTTCAAATGTTTTATTTTTGAACGTCAGTTCACATTTGTAGGTGGATCATCAGTGTTAGAGCTAAAATTAGCATGTTTAAAGTGATTTTCATGCTTCCAGGGGCTCGGGAAGTGAAATAAATACCATTTGGAGGCATTTAATGTTCGAGCAAAAACGGCTGATTTTCGACAAAATAGATAACACCCCCCCATTACGTCATGCTTCAGAAATGTGGAAAATGGTCCGTTTTCAAATGTTTTATTTTTGAACGTCAGTTCACATTTGTAGGTGGATCATCAGTGTTAGAGCTAAAATTTGCATGTTTAAAGTGATTTTCATGCTTCCAGGGGCCCAAAACACAAGATTTATGGAATGGGTAAAAGTGCATGAAAATGGCCAATTTACTCACTCTGAGTTCTCAAAAAGGGTTTCTTCACCCCGGGAAGTTAATTAAATACCATTTGGAGGCATTTAATGTTCGAGCAAAAACGGCTGATTTTCGACAAAAGAGATAACACCCCCCATTACGTCATGCTTCAGAAATGTGGAAAATGGTCCGTTTTCAAATGTTTTATTTTTGAACGTCAGTTCACATTTGTAGGTGGATCATCAGTGTTAGAGCTAAAATTAGCATGTTTAAAGTGATTTTCATGCTTCCAGGGGCTCGGGAAGTTAATTAAATACCATTTGGAGGCATTTAATGTTCGAGCAAAAACGGCTGATTTTCGACAAAAGAGATAACACCCCCCCATTACGTCATGCTTCAGAAATGTGGAAAATGGTCCGTTTTCAAATGTTTTATTTTTGAACGTCAGTTCACATTTGTAGGTGGATCATCAGTGTTAGAGCTAAAATTAGCATGTTTAAAGTGATTTTCATGCTTCCAGGGGCCCAAAACACAAGATTTATGGAATGGTTAAAAGTGCATGAAAATGGCCAATTTACTCACTCTGAGTTCTCAAAAAGGGTTTCTTCACCCCGGGAAGGTAATTAAATACCATTTGGAGGCATTTAATGTTCGAGCAAAAACGGCTGATTTTCGACAAAAGAGATAACACCCCCCCATTACGTCATGCTTCAGAAATGTGGAAAATGGTCCGTTTTCAAATGTTTTATTTTTGAACGTCAGTTCACATTTGTAGGTGGATCATCAGTGTTAGAGCTAAAATTAGCATGTTTAAAGTGATTTTCATGCTTCCATTGGCTCGGGAAGTTAATTAAATACCATTTGGAGGCATTTAATGTTCGAGCAAAAACGGCTGATTTTCGACAAAAGAGATAACACCCCCCCCATTACGTCATGCTTCAGAAATGTGGAAAATGGTCCGTTTCAAATGTTTTATTTTTGAACGTCAGTTCACATTTGTAGGTGGATCATCAGTGTTAGAGCTAAAATTAGCATGTTTAAAGTGATTTTCATGCTTCCAGGGGCCCAAAACACAAGATTTATGGAATGGTTAAAAGTGCATGAAAATGGCCAATTTACTCACTCTGAGTTCTCAAAAAGGGTTTCTTCACCCCGGGAAGTTAATTAAATACCATTTGGAGGCATTTAATGTTCGAGCAAAAACGGCTGATTTTCGACAAAAGAGATAACACCCCCGCATTACGTCATGCTTCAGAAATGTGGAAAATGGTCCGTTTTCAAATGTTTTATTTTTGAACGTCAGTTCACATTTGTAGGTGGATCATCAGTGTTAGAGCTAAAATTAGCATGTTTAAAGTGATTTTCATGCTTCCAGGGGCTCGGGAAGTGAAATAAATACCATTTGGAGGCATTTAATGTTCGACCAAAAACGGCTGATTTTCGACAAAAGAGATAACACCCCCCCATTACGTCATGCTTCAGAAATGTGGAAAATGGTCCGTTTTCAAATGTTTTATTTTTGAACGTCAGTTCACATTTGTAGGTGGATCATCAGTGTTAGAGCTAAAATTAGCATGTTTAAAGTGATTTTCATGCTTCCAGGGGCTCGGGAAGTTAATTAAATACCATTTGGAGGCATTTAATGTTCGAGCAAAAACGGCTGATTTTCGACAAAAGAGATAACACCCCCCCATTACGTCATGCTTCAGAAATGTGGAAAATGGTCCGTTTTCAAATGTTTTATTTTTGAACGTCAGTTCACATTTGTAGGTGGATCATCAGTGTTAGAGCTAAAATTAGCATGTTTAAAGTGATTTTCATGCTTCCAGGGGCCCAAAACACAAGATTAATGGAATGGTTAAAAGTGCATGAAAATGGCCAATTTACTCACTCTGAGTTCTCAAAAAGGGTTTCTTCACCCCGGGAAGTGAAATAAATACCATTTGGAGGCATTTAATGTTCGAGCAAAAACGGCTGATTTTTCGACAAAAGAGATAACACCCCCCCATTACGTCATGCTTCAGAAATGTGGAAAATGGTCCGTTTTCAAATGTTTTATTTTTGAACGTCAGTTCACATTTGTAGGTGGATCATCAGTGTTAGAGCTAAAATTAGCATGTTTAAAGTGATTTTCATGCTTCCAGGGGCTCGGGAAGTTAATTAAATACCATTTGGAGGCATTTAATGTTCGAGCAAAAACGGCTGATTTTCGACAAAAGAGATAACACCCCCCCATTATGTCATGCTTCAGAAATGTGGAAAATGGTCCGTTTTCAAATGTTTTATTTTTGAACGTCAGTTCACATTTGTAGGTGGATCATCAGTGTTAGAGCTAAAATTAGCATGTTTAAAGTGATTTTCATGCTTCCAGGGGCTCGGGAAGTTAATTAAATACCATTTGGAGGCATTTAATGTTCGAGCAAAAACGGCTGATTTTCGACAAAAGAGATAACACCCCCCAATTACGTCATGCTTCAGAAATGTGGAAAATGGTCCGTTTTCAAATGTTTTATTTTTGAACGTCAGTTCACATTTGTAGGTGGATCATCAGTGTTAGAGCTAAAATTAGCATGTTTAAAGTGATTTTCATGCTTCCAGGGGCCCAAAACACAAGATTTATGGAATGGTTAAAAGTGCATGAAAATGGCCAATTTACTCACTCTGAGTTCTCAAAAAGGGTTTCTTCACCCCGGGAAGTTAATTAAATACCATTTGGAGGCATTTAATGTTCGAGCAAAAACGGCTGATTTTCGACAAAAGAGATAACACCCCCCCATTACGTCATGCTTCAGAAATGTGGAAAATGGTCCGTTTTCAAATGTTTTATTTTTGAACGTCAGTTCACATTTGTAGGTGGATCATCAGTGTTAGAGCTAAAATTAGCATGTTTAAAGAGATTTTCATGCTTCCAGGGGCTCGGGAAGTTAATTAAATACCATTTGGAGGCATTTAATGTTCGAGCAAAAACGGCTGATTTTCGACAGAAGAGATAACACCCCCCCTTTACGTCATGCTTCAGAAATGTGGAAAATGGTCCGTTTTCAAATGTTTTATTTTTGAACGTCAGTTCACATTTGTAGGTGGATCATCAGTGTTAGAGCTAAAATTAGCATGTTTAAAGTGATTTTCATGCTTCCAGGGGCTCGGGAAGTGAAATAAATACCATTTGGAGGCATTTAATGTTCGAGCAAAAACGGCTGATTTTCGACAAAATAGATAACACCCCCCCATTACGTCATGCTTCAGAAATGTGGAAAATGGTCCGTTTTCAAATGTTTTATTTTTGAACGTCAGTTCACATTTGTAGGTGGATCATCAGTGTTAGAGCTAAAATTTGCATGTTTAAAGTGATTTTCATGCTTCCAGGGGCCCAAAACACAAGATTTATGGAATGGTTAAAAGTGCATGAAAATGGCCAATTTACTCACTCTGAGTTCTCAAAAAGGGTTTCTTCACCCCGGGAAGTTAATTAAATACCATTTGGAGGCATTTAATGTTCGAGCAAAAACGGCTGATTTTCGACAAAAGAGATAACACCCCCCCATTACGTCATGCTTCAGAAATGTGGAAAATGGTCCGTTTTCAAATGTTTTTTTTTTGAACGTCAGTTCACATTTGTAGGTGGATCATCAGTGTTAGAGCTAAAATTAGCATGTTTAAAGTGATTTTCATGCTTCCAGGGGCTCGGGAAGTTAATTAAATACCATTTGGAGGCATTTAATGTTCGAGCAAAAACGGCTGATTTTCGACAAAAGAGATAACACCCCCCCATTACGTCATGCTTCAGAAATGTGGAAAATGGTCCGTTTTCAAATGTTTTATTTTTGAACATCAGTTCACATTTGTAGGTGGATCATCAGTGTTAGAGCTAAAATTAGCATGTTTAAAGTGATTTTCATGCTTCCAGGGGCCCAAAACACAAGATTTATGGAATGGTTAAAAGTGCATGAAAATGGCCAATTTTCTCACTCTGAGTTCTCAAAAAGGGTTTCTTCACCCCGGGAAGTTAATTAAATACCATTTGGAGGCATTTAATGTTCGAGCAAAAACGGCTGATTTTCGACAAAAGAGATAACACCCCCCCATTACGTCATGCTTCAGAAATGTGGAAAATGGTCCGTTTTAAAATGTTTTATTTTTGAACGTCAGTTCACATTTGTAGGTGGATCATCAGTGTTAGAGCTAAAATTAGCATGTTTAAAGTGATTTTCATGCTTCCAGGGGCTCGGGAAGTTAATTAAATACCATTTGGAGGCATTTAATGTTCGAGCAAAAACGGCTGATTTTCGACAAAAGAGATAACACCCCCCCATTACGTCATGCTTCAGAAATGTGGAAAATGGTCCGTTTTCAAATGTTTTATTTTTGAACGTCAGTTCACATTTGTAGGTGGATGATCAGTGTTAGAGCTAAAATTAGCATGTTTAAAGTGATTTTCATGCTTCCAGGGGCTCGGGAAGTGAAATAAATACCATTTGGAGGCATTTAATGTTCGACCAAAAACGGCTGATTTTCGACAAAAGAGATAACACCCCCCCATTACGTCATGCTTCAGAAATGTGGAAAATGGTCCGTTTTCAAATGTTTTATTTTTGAACGTCAGTTCACATTTGTAGGTGGATCATCAGTGTTAGAGCTAAAATTAGCATGTTTAAAGTGATGTTCATGCTTCCAGGGGCTCGGGAAGTTAATTAAATACCATTTGGAGGCATTTAATGTTCGAGCAAAAACGGCTGATTTTCGACAAAAGAGATAACACCCCCCCATTACGTCATGCTTCAGAAATGTGGAAAATGGTCCGTTTTCAAATGTTTTATTTTTGAACGTCAGTTCACATTTGTAGGTGGATCATCAGTGTTAGAGCTAAAATTAGCATGTTTAAAGTGATTTTCATGCTTCCAGGGGCCCAAAACACAAGATTAATGGAATGGTTAAAAGTGCATGAAAATGGCCAATTTACTCACTCTGAGTTCTCAAAAAGGGTTTCTTCACCCCGGGAAGTGAAATAAATACCATTTGGAGGCATTTAATGTTCGAGCAAAAACGGCTGATTTTCGACAAAAGAGATAACACCGCCCCATTACGTCATGCTTCAGAAATGTGGAAAATGGTCCGTTTTCAAATGTTTTATTTTTGAACGTCAGTTCACATTTGTAGGTGGATCATCAGTGTTAGAGCTAAAATTAGCATGTTTAAAGTGATTTTCATGCTTCCAGGGGCTCGAGAAGTTAATTAAATACCATTTGGAGGCATTTAATGTTCGAGCAAAAACGGCTGATTTTCGACAAAAGAGATAACACCCCCCAATTACGTCATGCTTCAGAAATGTGGAAAATGGTCCGTTTTCAAATGTTTTATTTTTGAACGTCAGTTCACATTTGTAGGTGGATCATCAGTGTTAGAGCTAAAATTAGCATGTTTAAAGTGATTTTCATGCTTCCAGGGGCCCAAAACACAAGATTTATGGAATGGTTAAAAGTGCATGAAAATGGCCAATTTACTCACTCTGAGTTCTCAAAAAGGGTTTCTTCACCCCGGGAAGTTAATTAAATACCATTTGGAGGCATTTAATGTTCGAGCAAAAACGGCTGATTTTCGACAAAAGAGATAACACCCCCCCATTACGTCATGCTTCAGAAATGTGGAAAATGGTCCGTTTTCAAATGTTTTATTTTTGAACGTCAGTTCACATTTGTAGGTGGATCATCAGTGTTAGAGCTAAAATTAGCATGTTTAAAGTGATTTTCATGCTTCCAGGGGCTCGGGAAGTTAATTAAATACCATTTGGAGGCATTTAATGTTCGAGCAAAAACGGCTGATTTTCGACAAAAGAGATAACACCCCCCCCATTACGTCATGCTTCAGAAATGTGGAAAATGGTCCGTTTTCAAATGTTTTATTTTTGAACGTCAGTTCACATTTGTAGGTGGATCATCAGTGTTAGAGCTAAAATTAGCATGTTTAAAGTGATTTTCATGCTTCCAGGGGCTCGGGAAGTGAAATAAATACCATTTGGAGGCATTTAATGTTCGACCAAAAACGGCTGATTTTCGACAAAAGAGATAACACCCCCCCATTACGTCATGCTTCAGAAATGTGGAAAATGGTCCGTTTTCAAATGTTTTATTTTTGAACGTCAGTTCACATTTGTAGGTGGATCATCAGTGTTAGAGCTAAAATTAGCATGTTTAAAGTGATTTTCATGCTTCCAGGGGCTCGGGAAGTTAATTAAATACCATTTGGAGGCATTTAATGTTCGAGCAAAAACGGCTGATTTTCGACAAAAGAGATAACACCCCCCCATTACGTCATGCTTCAGAAATGTGGAAAATGGTCCGTTTTCAAATGTTTTATTTTTGAACGTCAGTTCACATTTGTAGGTGGATCATCAGTGTTAGAGCTAAAATTAGCATGTTTAAAGTGATTTTCATGCTTCCAGGGGCCCAAAACACAAGATTAATGGAATGGTTAAAAGTGCATGAAAATGGCCAATTTACTCACTCTGAGTTCTCAAAAAGGGTTTCTTCACCCCGGGAAGTGAAATAAATACCATTTGGAGGCATTTAATGTTCGAGCAAAAACGGCTGATTTTCGACAAAAGAGATAACACCCCCCATTACGTCATGCTTCAGAAATGTGGAAAATGGTCCGTTTTCAAATGTTTTATTTTTGAACGTCAGTTCACATTTGTAGGTGGATCATCAGTGTTAGAGCTAAAATTAGCATGTTTAAAGTGATTTTCATGCTTCAAGGGGCTTGGGAAGTTAATTAAATACCATTTGGAGGCATTTAATGTTCGAGCAAAAACGGCTGATTTTCGACAAAAGAGATAACACCCCCCCCATTACGTCATGCTTCAGAAATGTGGAAAATGGTCCGTTTTCAAATGTTTTATTTTTGAACGTCAGTTCACATTTGTAGGTGGATCATCAGTGTTAGAGCTAAAATTAGCATGTTTAAAGTGATTTTCATGCTTCCAGGGGCTCGGGAAGTTAATTAAATACCATTTGGAGGCATTTAATGTTCGAGCAAAAACGGCTGATTTTCGACAAAAGAGATAACACCCCCCAATTACGTCATGCTTCAGAAATGTGGAAAATGGTCCGTTTTCAAATGTTTTATTTTTGAACGTCAGTTCACATTTGTAGGTGGATCATCAGTGTTAGAGCTAAAATTAGCATGTTTAAAGTGATTTTCATGCTTCCAGGGGCCCAAAACACAAGATTTATGGAATGGTTAAAAGTGCATGAAAATGGCCAATTTACTCACTCTGAGTTCTCAAAAAGGGTTTCTTCACCCCGGGAAGTTAATTAAATACCATTTGGAGGCATTTAATGTTCGAGCAAAAACGGCTGATTTTCGACAAAAGAGATAACACCCCCCCATTACGTCATGCTTCAGAAATGTGGAAAATGGTCCGTTTTCAAATGTTTTATTTTTGAACGTCAGTTCACATTTGTAGGTGGATCATCAGTGTTAGAGCTAAAATTAGCATGTTTAAAGTGATTTTCATGCTTCCAGGGGCTCGGGAAGTTAATTAAATACCATTTGGAGGCATTTAATGTTCGAGCAAAAACGGCTGATTTTCGACAAAAGAGATAACACCCCCCCATTACGTCATGCTTCAGAAATGTGGAAAATGGTCCGTTTTCAAATGTTTTATTTTTGAACGTCAGTTCACATTTGTAGGTGGATCATCAGTGTTAGAGCTAAAATTAGCATGTTTAAAGTGATTTTCATGCTTCCAGGGGCTCGGGAAGTGAAATAAATACCATTTGGAGGCATTTAATGTTCGAGCAAAAACGGCTGATTTTCGACAAAATAGATAACACCCCCCCATTACGTCATGCTTCAGAAATGTGGAAAATGGTCCGTTTTCAAATGTTTTATTTTTGAACGTCAGTTCACATTTGTAGGTGGATCATCAGTGTTAGAGCTAAAATTTGCATGTTTAAAGTGATTTTCATGCTTCCAGGGGCCCAAAACACAAGATTTATGGAATGGGTAAAAGTGCATGAAAATGGCCAATTTACTCACTCTGAGTTCTCAAAAAGGGTTTCTTCACCCCGGGAAGTTAATTAAATACCATTTGGAGGCATTTAATGTTCGAGCAAAAACGGCTGATTTTCGACAAAAGAGATAACACCCCCCATTACGTCATGCTTCAGAAATGTGGAAAATGGTCCGTTTTCAAATGTTTTATTTTTGAACGTCAGTTCACATTTGTAGGTGGATCATCAGTGTTAGAGCTAAAATTAGCATGTTTAAAGTGATTTTCATGCTTCCAGGGGCTCGGGAAGTTAATTAAATACCATTTGGAGGCATTTAATGTTCGAGCAAAAACGGCTGATTTTCGACAAAAGAGATAACACCCCCCCATTACGTCGTGCTTCAGAAATGTGGAAAATGGTCCGTTTTCAAATGTTTTATTTTTGAACGTCAGTTCACATTTGTAGGTGGATCATCAGTGTTAGAGCTAAAATTAGCATGTTTAAAGTGATTTTCATGCTTCCAGGGGCCCAAAACACAAGATTTATGGAATGGTTAAAAGTGCATGAAAATGGCCAATTTACTCACTCTGAGTTCTCAAAAAGGGTTTCTTCACCCCGGGAAGTTAATTAAATACCATTTGGAGGCATTTAATGTTCGAGCAAAAACAGCTGATTTTCGACAAAAGAGATAACACCCCCCCATTACGTCATGCTTCAGAAATGTGGAAAATGGTCAGTTTTCAAATGTTTTATTTTTGAACGTCAGTTCACATTTGTAGGTGGATCATCAGTGTTAGAGCTAAAATTAGCATGTTTAAAGTGATTTTCATGCTTCCAGGGGCTCGGGAAGTTAATTAAATACCATTTGGAGGCATTTAATGTTCGAGCAAAAACGGCAGATTTTCGACAAAAGAGATAACACCCCCCCATTACGTCATGCTTCAGAAATGTGGAAAATGGTCCGTTTTCAAATGTTTTATTTTTGAACGTCAGTTCACATTTGTAGGTGGATCATCAGTGTTAGAGCTAAAATTAGCATGTTTAAAGTGATTTTCATGCTTCCAGGGGCTCGGGAAGTGAAATAAATACCATTTGGAGGCATTTAATGTTCGAGCAAAAACGGCTGATTTTCGACAAAAGAGATAACACCCCCCCATTACGTCATGCTTCAGAAATGTGGAAAATGGTCCGTTTTCAAATGTTTTATTTTTGAACGTCAGTTCACATTTGTAGGTGGATCATCAGTGTTAGAGCTAAAATTAGCATGTTTAAAGTGATTTTCATGCTTCCAGGGGCCCAAAACACAAGATTTATGGAATGGTTAAAAGTGCATGAAAATGGCCAATTTACTCACTCTGAGTTCTCAAAAAGGGTTTCTTCACCCCGGGAAGTTCATTAAATACCATTTGGAGGCATTTAATGTTCGAGCAAAAACGGCTGATTTTCGACAAAAGAGATAACACCCCCCCATTACGTCATGCTTCAGAAATGTGGAAAATGGCCGTTTTCAAATGTTTTATTTTTGAACGTCAGTTCACATTTGTAGGTGGATCATCAGTGTTAGAGCTAAAATTAGCATGTTTAAAGTGATTTTCATGCTTCCAGGGGCTCGGGAAGTTAATTAAATACCATTTGGAGGCATTTAATGTTCGAGCAAAAACGGCTGATTTTCGACAAAAGAGATAACACCCCCCCATTACGTCATGCTTCAGAAATGTGGAAAATGGTCCGTTTTCAAATGTTTTATTTTTGAACGTCAGTTCACATTTGTAGGTGGATCATCAGTGTTAGAGCTAAAATTAGCATGTTTAAAGTGATTTTCATGCTTCCAGGGGCCCAAAACTCAAGATTTATGGAATGGTTAAAAGTGCATGAAAATGGCCAATTTACTCACTCTGAGTTCTCAAAAAGGGTTTCTTCACCCCGGGAAGTTAATTAAATACCATTTGGAGGCATTTAATGTTCGAGCAAAAACGGCTGATTTTCGACAAAAGAGATAACACCCCCCCCATTACGTCATGCTTCAGAAATGTGGAAAATGGTCCGTTTTCAAATGTTTTATTTTTGAACGTCAGTTCACATTTGTAGGTGGATCATCAGTGTTAGAGCTAAAATTAGCATGTTTAAAGTGATTTTCATGCTTCCAGGGGCTCGGGAAGTTAATTAAATACCATTTGGAGGCATTTAATGTTCGAGCAAAAACGGCTGATTTTCGACAAAAGAGATAACACCCCCGCCATTACGTCATGCTTCAGAAATGTGGAAAATGGTCCGTTTTCAAATGTTTTATTTTTGAACGTCAGTTCACATTTGTAGGTGGATCATCAGTGTTAGAGCTAAAATTAGCATGTTTAAAGTGATTTTCATGCTTCCAGGGGCCCAAAACAAAAGATTTATGGAATGGTTAAAAGTGCATGAAAATGGCCAATATACTCACTCTGAGTTCTCAAAAAGGGTTTCTTCACCCCGGGAAGTTAATTAAATACCACTTGGAGGCATTTAATGTTCGAGCAAATTCGACTGATTTTCGACAAAAGAGATAACACCCCCCCCATTACGTCATGCTTCAGAAATGTGGAAAATGGACCGTTTTCAAATGTTTTATTTTTGAACGTCAGTTCACATTTGTAGGTGGATCATCGGTGTTAGAGCTGAAATTAGCATGTTTAAAGTGATTTTCATGCTTCCAGGGGCTCGGGAAGTTAATTAAATACCATTTGGATGCATTTAATGTTCGAGCAAAAACGGCTGATTTTCGACAAAAGAGATAACACCCCCCCATTACGTCATGCTTCAGAAATGTGGAAAATGGTCCGTTTTCAAATGTTTTATTTTTGAACGTCAGTTCACATTTGTAGGTGGATCATCAGTGTTGGAGCTAAAATTAGCATGTTTAAAGTGATTTTCATGCTTCCAGGGGCCCAAAACACAAGATTTATGGAATGGTTAAAAGTGCATGAAAATGGCCAATTTACTCACTCTGAGTTCTCAAAAAGGGTTTCTTCACCCCGGGAAGTTAATTAAATACCATTTGGAGGCATTTAATGTTCGAGCAAAAACGGCTGATTTTCGACAAAAGAGATAACACCCCCCCATTACGTCATGCTTCAGAAATGTGGAAAATGGTCCGTTTTCAAATGTTTTATTTTTGAACGTCAGTTCACATTTGTAGGTGGATCATCAGTGTTAGAGCTAAAATTAGCATGTTTAAAATGATTTTCATGCTTCCAGGGGCTCGGGAAGTTAATTAAATACCATTTGGAGGCATTTAATGTTCGAGCAAAAACGGCTGATTTTCGACAAAAGAGATAACACCCCCCATTACGTCATGCTTCAGAAATGTGGAAAATGGTCCGTTTTCAAATGTTTTATTTTTGAACGTCAGTTCACATTTGTAGGTGGATCATCAGTGTTAGAGCTAAAATTAGCATGTTTAAAGTGATTTTCATGCTTCCAGGGGCTCGGGAAGTGAAATAAATACCATTTGGAGGCATTTAATGTTCGAGCAAAAACGGCTGATTTTCGACAAAAGAGATACCACCCCCCCATTACGTCATGCTTCAGAAATGTGGAAAATGGTCTGTTTTCAAATGTTTTATTTTTGAACGTCAGTTCACATTTGTAGGTGGATCATCAGTGTTAGAGCTAAAATTAGCATGTTTAAAGTGATTTTCATGCTTCCAGGGGCTCGGGAAGTTAATTAAATACCATTTGGAGGCATTTAATGTTCGAGCAAAAACAGCTGATTTTCGACAAAAGAGATAACACCCCCCCATTACGTCATGCTTCAGAAATGTGGAAAATGGTCCGTTTTCAAATGTTTTATTTTTGAACGTCAGTTCACATTTGTAGGTGGATCATCAGTGTTAGAGCTAAAATTAGCATGTTTAAAGTGATTTTCATGCTTCCAGGGGCCCAAAACACAAGATTTATGGAATGGTTAAAAGTGCATGAAAATGGCCAATTTACTCACTCTGAGTTCTCAAAAAGGGTTTCTTCACCCCGGGAAGTTAATTAAATACCATTTGGAGGCATTTAATGTTCGAGCAAAAACGGCTGATTTTCGACAAAAGAGATAACACCCCCCCATTACGTCATGCTTCAGAAATGTGGAAAATGGCCGTTTTCAAATGTTTTATTTTTGAACGTCAGTTCACATTTGTAGGTGGATCATCAGTGTTAGAGCTAAAATTAGCATGTTTAAAGTGATTTTCATGCTTCCAGGGGCTCGGGAAGTTAATTAAATACCATTTGGAGGCATTTAATGTTCGAGCAAAAACGGCTGATTTTCGACAAAAGAGATAACACCCCCCCATTACGTCATGCTTCAGAAATGTGGAAAATGGTCCGTTTTCAAATGTTTTATTTTTGAACGTCAGTTCACATTTGTAGGTGGATCATCAGTGTTAGAGCTAAAATTAGCATGTTTAAAGTGATTTTCATGCTTCCAGGGGCCCAAAACTCAAGATTTATGGAATGGTTAAAAGTGCATGAAAATGGCCAATTTACTCACTCTGAGTTCTCAAAAAGGGTTTCTTCACCCCGGGAAGTTAATTAAATACCATTTGGAGGCATTTAATGTTCGAGCAAAAACGGCTGATTTTCGACAAAAGAGATAACACCCCCCCCATTACGTCATGCTTCAGAAATGTGGAAAATGGTCCGTTTTCAAATGTTTTATTTTTGAACGTCAGTTCACATTTGTAGGTGGATCATCGGTGTTAGAGCTGAAATTAGCATGTTTAAAGTGATTTTCATGCTTCCAGGGGCTCGGGAAGTTAATTAAATACCATTTGGATGCATTTAATGTTCGAGCAAAAACGGCTGATTTTCGACAAAAGAGATAACACCCCCCCATTACGTCATGCTTCAGAAATGTGGAAAATGGTCCGTTTTCAAATGTTTTATTTTTGAACGTCAGTTCACATTTGTAGGTGGATCATCAGTGTTGGAGCTAAAATTAGCATGTTTAAAGTGATTTTCATGCTTCCAGGGGCCCAAAACACAAGATTTATGGAATGGTTAAAAGTGCATGAAAATGGCCAATTTACTCACTCTGAGTTCTCAAAAAGGGTTTCTTCACCCCGGGAAGTTAATTAAATACCATTTGGAAGCATTTAATGTTCGAGCAAAAACGGCTGATTTTCGACAAAAGAGATAACACCCCCCCATTACGTCATGCTTCAGAAATGTGGAAAATGGTCCGTTTTCAAATGTTTTATTTTTGAACGTCAGTTCACATTTGTAGGTGGATCATCAGTGTTAGAGCTAAAATTAGCATGTTTAAAATGATTTTCATGCTTCCAGGGGCTCGGGAAGTTAATTAAATACCATTTGGAGGCATTTAATGTTCGAGCAAAAACGGCTGATTTTCGACAAAAGAGATAACACCCCCCATTACGTCATGCTTCAGAAATGTGGAAAATGGTCCGTTTTCAAATGTTTTATTTTTGAACGTCAGTTCACATTTGTAGGTGGATCATCAGTGTTAGAGCTAAAATTAGCATGTTTAAAGTGATTTTCATGCTTCCAGGGGCTCGGGAAGTGAAATAAATACCATTTGGAGGCATTTAATGTTCGAGCAAAAACGGCTGATTTTCGACAAAAGAGATACCACCCCCCCCATTACGTCATGCTTCAGAAATGTGGAAAATGGTCTGTTTTCAAATGTTTTATTTTTGAACGTCAGTTCACATTTGTAGGTGGATCATCAGTGTTAGAGCTAAAATTAGCATGTTTAAAGTGATTTTCATGCTTCCAGGGGCTCGGGAAGTTAATTAAATACCATTTGGAGGCATTTAATGTTCGAGCAAAAACAGCTGATTTTCGACAAAAGAGATAACACCCCCCCATTACGTCATGCTTCAGAAATGTGGAAAATGGTCCGTTTTCAAATGTTTTATTTTTGAACGTCAGTTCACATTTGTAGGTGGATCATCAGTGTTAGAGCTGAAATTAGCATGTTTAAAGTGATTTTCATGCTTCCAGGGGCCCAAAACACAAGATTAATGGAATGGTTAAAAGTGCATGAAAATGGCCAATTTACTCACTCTGAGTTCTCAAAAAGGGTTTCTTCACCCCGGGAAGTGAAATAAATACCATTTGGAGGCATTTAATGTTCGAGCAAAAATGGCTGATTTTCGACAAAAGAGATAACACCCCCCCATTACGTCATGCTTCAGAAATGTGGAAAATGGTCCGTTTTCAAATGTTTTATTTTTGAACGTCAGTTCACATTTGTAGGTGGATCATCAGTGTTAGAGCTAAAATTAGCATGTTTAAAGTGATTTTCATGCTTCCAGGGGCTCGGGAAGTTAATTAAATACCATTTGGAGGCATTTAATGTTCGAGCAAAAACGGCTGATTTTCGACAAAAGAGATAACACCCCCCCCATTACGTCATGCTTCAGAAATGTGGAAAATGGTCCGTTTTCAAATGTTTTATTTTTGAACGTCAGTTCACATTTGTAGGTGGATCATCAGTGTTAGAGCTAAAATTAGCATGTTTAAAGTGATTTTCATGCTTCCAGGGGCTCGGGAAGTTAATTAAATACCATTTGGAGGCATTTAATGTTCGAGCAAAAACGGCAGATTTTCGACAAAAGAGATAACACCCCCCCATTACGTTTTGCTTCAGAAATGTGGAAAATGGTCCGTTTTCAAATGTTTTATTTTTGAACGTCAGTTCACATTTGTAGGTGGATCATCAGTGTTAGAGCTAAAATTAGCATGTTTAAAGTGATTTTCATGCTTCCAGGGGCTCGGGAAGTTAATTAAATACCATTTGGAGGCATTTAATGTTCGAGCAAAAACGGCTGATTTTCGACAAAAGAGATAACACCCCCCCATTACGTCATGCTTCAGAAATGTGGAAAATGGTCCGTTTTCAAATGTTTTATTTTTGAACGTCAGTTCACATTTGTAGGTGGATCATCAGTGTTAGAGCTAAAATTAGCATGTTTAAAATGATTTTCATGCTTCCAGGGGCTCGGGAAGTTAATTAAATACCATTTGGAGGCATTTAATGTTCGAGCAAAAACGGCTGATTTTCGACAAAAGAGATAACACCCCCCATTACGTCATGCTTCAGAAATGTGGAAAATGGTCCGTTTTCAAATGTTTTATTTTTGAACGTCAGTTCACATTTGTAGGTGGATCATCAGTGTTAGAGCTAAAATTAGCATGTTTAAAGTGATTTTCATGCTTCCAGGGGCTCGGGAAGTGAAATAAATACCATTTGGAGGCATTTAATGTTCGAGCAAAAACGGCTGATTTTCGACAAAAGAGATACCACCCCCCCATTACGTCATGCTTCAGAAATGTGGAAAATGGTCTGTTTTCAAATGTTTTATTTTTGAACGTCAGTTCACATTTGTAGGTGGATCATCAGTGTTAGAGCTAAAATTAGCATGTTTAAAGTGATTTTCATGCTTCCAGGGGCTCGGGAAGTTAATTAAATACCATTTGGAGGCATTTAATGTTCGAGCAAAAACGGCTGATTTTCGACAAAAGAGATAACACCCCCCCATTACGTCATGCTTCAGAAATGTGGAAAATGGTCCGTTTTCAAATGTTTTATTTTTGAACGTCAGTTCACATTTGTAGGTGGATCATCAGTGTTAGAGCTGAAATTAGCATGTTTAAAGTGATTTTCATGCTTCCAGGGGCCCAAAACACAAGATTAATGGAATGGTTAAAAGTGCATGAAAATGGCCAATTTACTCACTCTGAGTTCTCAAAAAGGGTTTCTTCACCCCGGGAAGTGAAATAAATACCATTTGGAGGCATTTAATGTTCGAGCAAAAATGGCTGATTTTCGACAAAAGAGATAACACCCCCCCATTACGTCATGCTTCAGAAATGTGGAAAATGGTCAGTTTTCAAATGTTTTATTTTTGAACGTCAGTTCACATTTGTAGGTGGATCATCAGTGTTAGAGCTAAAATTAGCATGTTTAAAGTGATTTTCATGCTTCCAGGGGCTCGGGAAGTTAATTAAATACCATTTGGAGGCATTTAATGTTCGAGCAAAAACGGCTGATTTTCGACAAAAGAGATAACACCCCCCCCATTACGTCATGCTTCAGAAATGTGGAAAATGGTCCGTTTTCAAATGTTTTATTTTTGAACGTCAGTTCACATTTGTAGGTGGATCATCAGTGTTAGAGCTAAAATTAGCATGTTTAAAGTGATTTTCATGCTTCCAGGGGCTCGGGAAGTTAATTAAATACCATTTGGAGGCATTTAATGTTCGAGCAAAAACGGCTGATTTTCGACAAAAGAGATAACACCCCCCCCATTACGTCATGCTTCAGAAATGTGGAAAATGGTCCGTTTTCAAATGTTTTATTTTTGAACGTCAGTTCACATTTGTAGGTGGATCATCAGTGTTAGAGCTAAAATTAGCATGTTTAAAGTGATTTTCATGCTTCCAGGGGCTCGGGAAGTTAATTAAATACCATTTGGAGGCATTTAATGTTCGAGCAAAAACTGCAGATTTTCGACAAAAGAGATAACACCCCCCCATTACGTCATGCTTCAGAAATGTGGAAAATGGTCCGTTTTCAAATGTTTTATTTTTGAACGTCAGTTCACATTTGTAGGTGGATCATCAGTGTTAGAGCTAAAATTAGCATGTTTAAAGTGATTTTCATGCTTCCAGGGGCTCGGGAAGTTAATTAAATACCATTTGGAGGCATTTAATGTTCGAGCAAAAACGGCTGATTTTCGACAAAAGAGATAACACCCCCCCATTACGTCATGCTTCAGAAATGTGGAAAATGGTCCGTTTTCAAATGTTTTATTTTTGAACGTCAGTTCACATTTGTAGGTGGATCATCAGTGTTAGAGCTAAAATTAGCATGTTTAAAGTGATTTTCATGCTTCCAGGGGCCCAAAACACAAGATTTATGGAATGGTTAAAAGTGCATGAAAATGGCCAATTTACTCACTCTGAGTTCTCAAAAAGGGTTTCTTCACCCCGGGAAGTTAATTAAATACCATTTGGAGGCATTTAATGTTCGAGCAAAAACGGCTGATTTTCGACAAAAGAGATAACACCCCCCCATTACGTCATGCTTCAGAAATGTGGAAAATGGTCCGTTTTCAAATGTTTTATTTTTGAACGTCAGTTCACATTTGTAGGTGGATCATCAGTGTTAGAGCTAAAATTAGCATGTTTAAAGTGATTTTCATGCTTCCAGGGGCTCGGGAAGTTAATTAAATACCATTTGGAGGCATTTAATGTTCGAGCAAAAACGGCTGATTTTCGACAAAAGAGATAACACCCCCCCCATTACGTCATGCTTCAGAAATGTGGAAAATGGTCCGTTTTCAAATGTTTTATTTTTGAACGTCAGTTCACATTTGTAGGTGGATCATCAGTGTTAGAGCTAAAATTAGCATGTTTAAAGTGATTTTCATGCTTCCAGGGGCTCGGGAAGTGAAATAAATACCATTTGGAGGCATTTAATGTTCGACCAAAAACGGCTGATTTTCGACAAAAGAGATAACACCCCCCCATTACGTCATGCTTCAGAAATGTGGAAAATGGTCCGTTTTCAAATGTTTTATTTTTGAACGTCAGTTCACATTTGTAGGTGGATCATCAGTGTTAGAGCTAAAATTAGCATGTTTAAAGTGATTTTCATGCTTCCAGGGGCTCGGGAAGTTAATTAAATACCATTTGGAGGCATTTAATGTTCGAGCAAAAACGGCTGATTTTCGACAAAAGAGATAACACCCCCCCATTACGTCATGCTTCAGAAATGTGGAAAATGGTCCGTTTTCAAATGTTTTATTTTTGAACGTCAGTTCACATTTGTAGGTGGATCATCAGTGTTAGAGCTAAAATTAGCATGTTTAAAGTGATTTTCATGCTTCCAGGGGCCCAAAACACAAGATTAATGGAATGGTTAAAAGTGCATGAAAATGGCCAATTTACTCACTCTGAGTTCTCAAAAAGGGTTTCTTCACCCCGGGAAGTGAAATAAATACCATTTGGAGGCATTTAATGTTCGAGCAAAAACGGCTGATTTTCGACAAAAGAGATAACACCCCCCCATTACGTCATGCTTCAGAAATGTGGAAAATGGCCGGTTTTCTAATGTTTTATTTTTGAACGTCAGTTCACATTTGTAGGTGGATCATCAGTCTTAGAGCTAAAATTAGCATGTTTAAAGTGATTTTCATGCTTCCAGGGGCTTGGGAAGTTAATTAAATACCATTTGGAGGCATTTAATGTTCGAGCAAAAACGGCTGATTTTCGACAAAAGAGATAACACCCCCCCCATTACGTCATGCTTCAGAAATGTGGAAAATGGTCCGTTTTCAAATGTTTTATTTTTGAACGTCAGTTCACATTTGTAGGTGGATCATCAGTGTTAGAGCTAAAATTAGCATGTTTAAAGTGATTTTCATGCTTCCAGGGGCCCAAAACACAAGATTTATGGAATGGTTAAAAGTGCATGAAAATGGCCAATTCACTCACTCTGAGTTCTCAAAAAGGGTTTCTTCACCCCGGGAAGTTAATTAAATACCATTTGGAGGCATTTAATGTTCGAGCAAAAACGGCTGATTTTCGACAAAAGAGATAACACCCCCCCATTACGTCATGCTTCAGAAATGTGGAAAATGGTCCGTTTTCAAATGTTTTATTTTTGAACGTCAGTTCACATTTGTAGGTGGATCATCAGTGTTAGAGCTAAAATTAGCATGTTTAAAGTGATTTTCATGCTTCCAGGGGCTCGGGAAGTTAATTAAATACCATTTGGAGGCATTTAATGTTCGAGCAAAAACGGCTGATTTTCGACAAAAGAGATAACACCCCCCCATTACGTCATGCTTCAGAAATGTGGAATATGGTCCGTTTTCAAATGTTTTATTTTTGAACGTCAGTTCACATTTGTAGGTGGATCATCAGTGTTAGAGCTAAAATTAGCATGTTTAAAGTGATTTTCATGCTTCCAGGGGCTCGGGAAGTGAAATAAATACCATTTGGAGGCATTTAATGTTCGAGCAAAAACGGCTGATTTTCGACAAAAGAGATAACACCCCCCCATTACGTCATGCTTCAGAAATGTGGAAAATGGTCCGTTTTCAAATGTTTTATTTTTGAACGTCAGTTCACATCTGTAGGTGGATCATCAGTGTTAGAGCTAAAATTAGCATGTTTAAAGTGATTTTCATGCTTCCAGGGGCCCAAAACACAAGATTTATGGAATGGTTAAAAGTGCATGAAAATGGCCAATTTACTCACTCTGAGTTCTCAAAAAGGGTTTCTTCACCCCGGGAAGTTAATTAAATACCATTTGGAGGCATTTAATGTTCGAGCAAAAACGGCTGATTTTCGACAAAAGAGATAACACCCCCCCATTACGTCATGCTTCAGAAATGTGGAAAATGGTCCGTTTTCAAATGTTTTATTTTTGAACGTCAGTTCACATTTGTAGGTGGATCATCAGTGTTAGAGCTAAAATTAGCATGTTTAAAGTGATTTTCATGCTTCCAGGGGCTCGGGAAGTTAATTAAATACCATTTGGAGGCATTTAATGTTCGAGCAAAAACGGCTGATTTTCGACAAAAGAGATAACACCCCCCCATTACGTCATGCTTCAGAAATGTGGAAAATGGTCCGTTTTCAAATGTTTTTTTTTTGAACGTCAGTTCACATTTGTAGGTGGATCATCAGTGTTAGAGCTAAAATTAGCATGTTTAAAGTGATTTTCATGCTTCCAGGGGCTCGGGAAGTTAATTAAATACCATTTTGGGGGCATTTAATGTTCGAGCAAAAACGGCTGATTTTCGACAAAAGAGATAACACCCCCCCATTACGTCATGCTTCAGAAATGTGGAAAATGGTCCGTTTTCAAATGTTTTATTTTTGAACGTCAGTTCACATTTGTAGGTGGATCATCAGTGTTAGAGCTAAAATTAGCATGTTTAAAGTGATTTTCATGCTTCCAGGGGCCCAAAACACAAGATTTATGGAATGGTTAAAAGTGCATGAAAATGGCCAATTTTCTCACTCTGAGTTCTCAAAAAGGGTTTCTTCACCCCGGGAAGTTAATTAAATACCATTTGGAGGCATTTAATGTTCGAGCAAAAACGGCTGATTTTCGACAAAAGAGATAACACCCCCCCATTACGTCATGCTTCAGAAATGTGGAAAATGGTCCGTTTTCAAATGTTTTATTTTTGAACGTCAGTTCACATTTGTAGGTGGATCATCAGTGTTAGAGCTAAAATTAGCATGTTTAAAGTGATTTTCATGCTTCCAGGGGCTCGGGAAGTTAATTAAATACCATTTGGAGGCATTTAATGTTCGAGCAAAAACGGCTGATTTTCGACAAAAGAGATAACACCCCCCCATTACGTCATGCTTCAGAAATGTGGAAAATGGTCCGTTTTAAAATGTTTTATTTTTGAACGTCAGTTCACATTTGTAGGTGGATCATCAGTGTTAGAGCTAAAATTAGCATGTTTAAAGTGATTTTCATGCTTCCAGGGGCTCGGGAAGTTAATTAAATACCATTTGGAGGCATTTAATGTTCGAGCAAAAACGGCTGATTTTCGACAAAAGAGATAACACCCCCCCATTACGTCATGCTTCAGAAATGTGGAAAATGGTCCGTTTTCAAATGTTTTATTTTTGAACGTCAGTTCACATTTGTAGGTGGATCATCAGTGTTAGAGCTAAAATTAGCATGTTTAAAGTGATTTTCATGCTTCCAGGGGCTCGGGAAGTGAAATAAATACCATTTGGAGGCATTTAATGTTCGACCAAAAACGGCTGATTTTCGACAAAAGAGATAACACCCCCCCATTACGTCATGCTTCAGAAATGTGGAAAATGGTCCGTTTTCAAATGTTTTATTTTTGAACGTCAGTTCACATTTGTAGGTGGATCATCAGTGTTAGAGCTAAAATTAGCATGTTTAAAGTGATTTTCATGCTTCCAGGGGCTCGGGAAGTTAATTAAATACCATTTGGAGGCATTTAATGTTCGAGCAAAAACGGCTGATTTTCGACAAAAGAGATAACACCCCCCCATTACGTCATGCTTCAGAAATGTGGAAAATGGTCCGTTTTCAAATGTTTTATTTTTGAACGTCAGTTCACATTTGTAGGTGGATCATCAGTGTTAGAGCTAAAATTAGCATGTTTAAAGTGATTTTCATGCTTCCAGGGGCCCAAAACACAAGATTAATGGAATGGTTAAAAGTGCATGAAAATGGCCAATTTACTCACTCTGAGTTCTCAAAAAGGGTTTCTTCACCCCGGGAAGTGAAATAAATACCATTTGGAGGCATTTAATGTTCGAGCAAAAACGGCTGATTTTCGACAAAAGAGATAACACCCCACCATTACGTCATGCTTCAGAAATGTGGAAAATGGTCCGTTTTCAAATGTTTTATTTTTGAACGTCAGTTCACATTTGTAGGTGGATCATCAGTGTTAGAGCTAAAATTAGCATGTTTAAAGTGATTTTCATGCTTCCAGGGGCTTGGGAAGTTAATTAAATACCATTTGGAGGCATTTAATGTTCGAGCAAAAACGGCTGATTTTCGACAAAAGAGATAACACCCCCCCCATTACGTCATGCTTCAGAAATGTGGAAAATGGTCCGTTTTCAAATGTTTTATTTTTGAACGTCAGTTCACATTTGTAGGTGGATCATCAGTGTTAGAGCTAAAATTAGCATGTTTAAAGTGATTTTCATGCTTCCAGGGGCTCGGGAAGTTAATTAAATACCATTTGGAGGCATTTAATGTTCGAGCAAAAACGGCTTATTTTCGACAAAAGAGATAACACCCCCCAATTACGTCATGCTTCAGAAATGTGGAAAATGGTCCGTTTTCAAATGTTTTATTTTTGAACGTCAGTTCACATTTGTAGGTGGATCATCAGTGTTAGAGCTAAAATTAGCATGTTTAAAGTGATTTTCATGCTTCCAGGGGCCCAAAACACAAGATTTATGGAATGGTTAAAAGTGCATGAAAATGGCCAATTTACTCACTCTGAGTTCTCAAAAAGGGTTTCTTCACCCCGGGAAGTTAATTAAATACCATTTGGAGGCATTTAATGTTCGAGCAAAAACGGCTGATTTTCGACAAAAGAGATAACACCCCCCCATTACGTCATGCTTCAGAAATGTGGAAAATGGTCCGTTTTCAAATGTTTTATTTTTGAACGTCAGTTCACATTTGTAGGTGGATCATCAGTGTTAGAGCTAAAATTAGCATGTTTAAAGTGATTTTCATGCTTCCAGGGGCTCGGGAAGTTAATTAAATACCATTTGGAGGCATTTAATGTTCGAGCAAAAACGGCTGATTTTCGACAAAAGAGATAACACCCCCCCATTACGTCATGCTTCAGAAATGTGGAAAATGGTCCGTTTTCAAATGTTTTATTTTTGAACGTCAGTTCACATTTGTAGGTGGATCATCAGTGTTAGAGCTAAAATTAGCATGTTTAAAGTGATTTTCATGCTTCCAGGGGCTCGGGAAGTGAAATAAATACCATTTGGAGGCATTTAATGTTCGAGCAAAAAAGGCTGATTTTCGACAAAATAGATAACACCCCCCCATTACGTCATGCTTCAGAAATGTGGAAAATGGTCCGTTTTCAAATGTTTTATTTTTGAACGTCAGTTCACATTTGTAGGTGGATCATCAGTGTTAGAGCTAAAATTTGCATGTTTAAAGTGATTTTCATGCTTCCAGGGGCCCAAAACACAAGATTTATGGAATGGTTAAAAGTGCATGAAAATGGCCAATTTACTCACTCTGAGTTCTCAAAAAGGGTTTCTTCACCCCGGGAAGTTAATTAAATACCATTTGGAGGCATTTAATGTTCGAGCAAAAACGGCTGATTTTCGACAAAAGAGATAACACCCCCCCATTACGTCATGATTCAGAAATGTGGAAAATGGTCGGTTTTCAAATGTTTTATTTTTGAACGTCAGTTCACATTTGTAGGTGGATCATCAGTGTTAGAGCTAAAATTAGCATGTTTAAAGTGATTTTCATGCTTCCAGGGGCTCGGGAAGTTAATTAAATACCATTTGGAGGCATTTAATGTTCGAGCAAAAACGGCTGATTTTCGACAAAAGAGATAACACCCCCCCATTACGTCGTGCTTCAGAAATGTGGAAAATGGTCCGTTTTCAAATGTTTTATTTTTGAACGTCAGTTCACATTTGTAGGTGGATCATCAGTGTTAGAGCTAAAATTAGCATGTTTAAAGTGATTTTCATGCTTCCAAAGGCCCAAAACACAAGATTTATGGAATGGTTAAAAGTGCATGAAAATGGCCAATTTACTCACTCTGAGTTCTCAAAAAGGGTTTCTTCACCCCGGGAAGTTAATTAAATACCATTTGGAGGCATTTAATGTTCGAGCAAAAACGGCTGTTTTTCGACAAAAGAGATAACACCCCCCCATTACGTCATGCTTCAGAAATGTGGAAAATGGTCCGTTTTCAAATGTTTTATTTTTGAACGTCAGTTCACATTTGTAGGTGGATCATCAGTGTTAGAGCTAAAATTAGCATGTTTAAAGTGATTTTCATGCTTCCAGGGGCTCGGGAAGTTAATTAAATACCATTTGGAGGCATTTAATGTTCGAGCAAAAACGGCTGATTTTCGACAAAAGAGATAACACCCCCCCATTACGTCATGCTTCAGAAATGTGGAAAATGGTCCGTTTTCAAATGTTTTATTTTTGAACGTCAGTTCACATTTGTAGGTGGATCATCAGTGTTAGAGCTAAAATTAGCATGTTTAAAGTGATTTTCATGCTTCCAGGGGCTCGGGAAGTGAAATAAATACCATTTGGAGGCATTTAATGTTCGAGCAAAAACGGCTGATTTTCGACAAAAGAGATAACACCCCCCCATTACGTCATGCTTCAGAAATGTGGAAAATGGTCCGTTTTCAAATGTTTTATTTTTGAACGTCAGTTCACATTTGTAGGTGGATCATCAGTGTTAGAGCTAAAATTAGCATGTTTAAAGTGATTTTCATGCTTCCAGGGGCCCAAAACACAAGATTTATGGAATGGTTAAAAGTGCATGAAAATGGCCAATTTACTCACTCTGAGTTCTCAAAAAGGGTTTCTTCACCCCGGGAAGTTAATTAAATACCATTTGGAGGCATTTAATGTTCGAGCAAAAACGGCTGATTTTCGACAAAAGAGATAACACCCCCCCATTACGTCATGCTTCAGAAATGTGGAAAATGGTCCGTTTTCAAATGTTTTATTTTTGAACGTCAGTTCACATTTGTAGGTGGATCATCAGTGTTAGAGCTAAAATTAGCATGTTTAAAGTGATTTTCATGCTTCCAGGGGCTCGGGAAGTTAATTAAATACCATTTGGAGGCATTTAATGTTCGAGCAAAAACGGCTGATTTTCGACAAAAGAGATAACACCCCCCCATTACGTCATGCTTCAGAAATGTGGAAAATGGTCCGTTTTCAAATGTTTTATTTTTGAACGTCAGTTCACATTTGTAGGTGGATCATCAGTGTTAGAGCTAAAATTAGCATGTTTAAAGTGATTTTCATGCTTCCAGGGGCCCAAAACTCAAGATTTATGGAATGGTTAAAAGTGCATGAAAATGGCCAATTTACTCACTCTGAGTTCTCAAAAAGGGTTTCTTCACCCCGGGAAGTTAATTAAATACCATTTGGAGGCATTTAATGTTCGAGCAAAAACGGCTGATTTTCGACAAAAGAGATAACACCCCCCCATTACGTCATGCTTCAGAAATGTGGAAAATGGTCCGTTTTCAAATGTTTTATTTTTGAACGTCAGTTCACATTTGTAGGTGGATCATCAGTGTTAGAGCTAAAATTAGCATGTTTAAAGTGATTTTCATGCTTCCAGGGGCCCAAAACACAAGATTTATGGAATGGTTAAAAGTGCATGAAAATGGCCAATATACTCACTCTGAGTTCTCAAAAAGGGTTTCTTCACCCCGGGAAGTTAATTAAATACCATTTGGAGGCATTTAATGTTCGAGCAAAAACGACTGATTTTCGACAAAAGAGATAACACCCCCCCATTACGTCATGCTTCAGAAATGTGGAAAATGGACCGTTTTCAAATGTTTTATATTTGAACGTCAGTTCACATTTGTAGGTGGATCATCGGTGTTAGAGCTGAAATTAGCATGTTTAAAGTGATTTTCATGCTTCCATGGGCTCGGGAAGTTAATTAAATACCATTTGGAGGCATTTAATGTTCGAGCAAAAACGGCTGATTTTCGACAAAAGAGATAACACCCCCCCATTACGTCATGCTTCAGAAATGTGGAAAATGGTCCGTTTTCAAATGTTTTATTTTTGAACGTCAGTTCACATTTGTAGGTGGATCATCAGTGTTAGAGCTAAAATTAGCATGTTTAAAGTGATTTTCATGCTTCCAGGGGCCCAAAACACAAGATTTATGGAATGGTTAAAAGTGCATGAAAATGGCCAATTTACTCACTCTGAGTTCTCAAAAAGGGTTTCTTCACCCCGGGAAGTTAATTAAATACCATTTGGAGGCATTTAATGTTCGAGCAAAAACGGCTGATTTTCGACAAAAGAGATAACACCCCCCCATTACGTCATGCTTCAGAAATGTGGAAAATGGTCCGTTTTCAAATGTTTTATTTTTGAACGTCAGTTCACATTTGTAGGTGGATCATCAGTGTTAGAGCTAAAATTAGCATGTTTAAAATGATTTTCATGCTTCCAGGGGCTCGGGAAGTTAATTAAATACCATTTGGAGGCATTTAATGTTCGAGCAAAAACGGCTGATTTTCGACAAAAGAGATAACACCCCCCATTACGTCATGCTTCAGAAATGTGGAAAATGGTCCGTTTTCAAATGTTTTATTTTTGAACGTCAGTTCACATTTGTAGGTGGATCATCAGTGTTAGAGCTAAAATTAGCATGTTTAAAGTGATTTTCATGCTTCCAGGGGCTCGGGAAGTGAAATAAATACCATTTGGAGGCATTTAATGTTCGAGCAAAAACGGCTGATTTTCAACAAAAGAGATACCACCCCCCCATTACGTCATGCTTCAGAAATGTGGAAAATGGTCTGTTTTCAAATGTTTTATTTTTGAACGTCAGTTCACATTTGTAGGTGGATCATCAGTGTTAGAGCTAAAATTAGCATGTTTAAAGTGATTTTCATGCTTCCAGGGGCTCGGGAAGTTAATTAAATACCATTTGGAGGCATTTAATGTTCGAGCAAAAACGGCTGATTTTCGACAAAAGAGATAACACCCCCCCATTACGTCATGCTTCAGAAATGTGGAAAATGGTCCGTTTTCAAATGTTTTATTTTTGAACGTCAGTTCACATTTGTAGGTGGATCATCAGTGTTAGAGCTGAAATTAGCATGTTTAAAGTGATTTTCATGCTTCCAGGGGCCCAAAACACAAGATTAATGGAATGGTTAAAAGTGCATGAAAATGGCCAATTTACTCACTCTGAGTTCTCAAAAAGGGTTTCTTCACCCCGGGAAGTGAAATAAATACCATTTGGAGGCATTTAATGTTCGAGCAAAAATGGCTGATTTTCGACAAAAGAGATAACACCCCCCCATTACGTCATGCTTCAGAAATGTGGAAAATGGTCCGTTTTCAAATGTTTTATTTTTGAACGTCAGTTCACATTTGTAGGTGGATCATCAGTGTTAGAGCTAAAATTAGCATGTTTAAAGTGATTTTCATGCTTCCAGGGGCTCGGGAAGTTAATTAAATACCATTTGGAGGCATTTAATGTTCGAGCAAAAACGGCTGATTTTCGACAAAAGAGATAACACCCCCCCATTACGTCATGCTTCAGAAATGTGGAAAATGGTCCGTTTTCAAATGTTTTATTTTTGAACGTCAGTTCACATTTGTAGGTGGATCATCAGTGTTAGAGCTAAAATTAGCATGTTTAAAGTGATTTTCATGCTTCCAGGGGCTCGGGAAGTTAATTAAATACCATTTGGAGGCATTTAATGTTCGAGCAAAAACGGCTGATTTTCGACAAAAGAGATAACACCCCCCCATTACGTCATGCTTCAGAAATGTGGAAAATGGTCCGTTTTCAAATGTTTTATTTTTGAACGTCAGTTCACATTTGTAGGTGGATCATCAGTGTTAGAGCTAAAATTAGCATGTTTAAAGTGATTTTCATGCTTCCAGGGGCTCGGGAAGTGAAATAAATACCATTTGGAGGCATTTAATGTTCGAGCAAAAACGGCTGATTTTCGACAAAAGAGATAACACCCCCCCATTACGTCATGCTTCAGAAATGTGGAAAATGGTCCGTTTTCAAATGTTTTATTTTTGAACGTCAGTTCACATTTGTAGGTGGATCATCAGTGTTAGAGCTAAAATTAGCATGTTTAAAGTGATTTTCATGCTTCCAGGGGCCCAAAACACAAGATTTATGGAATGGTTAAAAGTGCATGAAAATGGCCAATTTACTCACTCTGAGTTCTCAAAAAGGGTTTCTTCACCCCGGGAAGTTAATTAAATACCATTTGGAGGCATTTAATGTTCGAGCAAAAACGGCTGATTTTCGACAAAAGAGATAACACCCCCCCATTACGTCATGCTTCAGAAATGTGGAAAATGGTCCGTTTTCAAATGTTTTATTTTTGAACGTCAGTTCACATTTGTAGGTGGATCATCAGTGTTAGAGCTAAAATTAGCATGTTTAAAGTGATTTTCATGCTTCCAGGGGCTCGGGAAGTTAATTAAATACCATTTGGAGGCATTTAATGTTCGAGCAAAAACGGCTGATTTTCGACAAAAGAGATAACACCCCCCCATTACGTCATGCTTCAGAAATGTGGAAAATGGTCCGTTTTCAAATGTTTTATTTTTGAACGTCAGTTCACATTTGTAGGTGGATCATCAGTGTTAGAGCTAAAATTAGCATGTTTAAAGTGATTTTCATGCTTCCAGGGGCCCAAAACTCAAGATTTATGGAATGGTTAAAAGTGCATGAAAATGGCCAATTTACTCACTCTGAGTTCTCAAAAAGGGTTTCTTCACCCCGGGAAGTTAATTAAATACCATTTGGAGGCATTTAATGTTCGAGCAAAAACGGCTGATTTTCGACAAAAGAGATAACACCCCCCATTACGTCATGCTTCAGAAATGTGGAAAATGGTCCGTTTTCAAATGTTTTATTTTTGAACGTCAGTTCACATTTGTAGGTGGATCATCAGTGTTAGAGCTAAAATTAGCATGTTTAAAGTGATTTTCATGCTTCCAGGGGCCCAAAACACAAGATTTATGGAATGGTTAAAAGTGCATGAAAATGGCCAATATACTCACTCTGAGTTCTCAAAAAGGGTTTCTTCACCCTGGGAAGTTAATTAAATACCATTTGGAGGCATTTAATGTTCGAGCAAAAACGACTGATTTTCGACAAAAGAGATAACACCCCCCCATTACGTCATGCTTCAGAAATGTGGAAAATGGACCGTTTTCAAATGTTTTATTTTTGAACGTCAGTTCACATTTGTAGGTGGATCATCGGTGTTAGAGCTGAAATTAGCATGTTTAAAGTGATTTTCATGCTTCCATGGGCTCGGGAAGTTAATTAAATACCATTTGGAGGCATTTAATGTTCGAGCAAAAACGGCTGATTTTCGACAAAAGAGATAACACCCCCCCATTACGTCATGCTTCAGAAATGTGGAAAATGGTCCGTTTTCAAATGTTTTATTTTTGAACGTCAGTTCACATTTGTAGGTGGATCATCAGTGTTAGAGCTAAAATTAGCATGTTTAAAGTGATTTTCATGCTTCCAGGGGCCCAAAACACAAGATTTATGGAATGGTTAAAAGTGCATGAAAATGGCCAATTTACTCACTCTGAGTTCTCAAAAAGGGTTTCTTCACCCCGGGAAGTTAATTAAATACCATTTGGAGGCATTTAATGTTCGAGCAAAAACGGCTGATTTTCGACAAAAGAGATAACACCCCCCCATTACGTCATGCTTCAGAAATGTGGAAAATGGTCCGTTTTCAAATGTTTTATTTTTGAACGTCAGTTCACATTTGTAGGTGGATCATCAGTGTTAGAGCTAAAATTAGCATGTTTAAAATGATTTTCATGCTTCCAGGGGCTCGGGAAGTTAATTAAATACCATTTGGAGGCATTTAATGTTCGAGCAAAAACGGCTGATTTTCGACAAAAGAGATAACACCCCCCATTACGTCATGCTTCAGAAATGTGGAAAATGGTCCGTTTTCAAATGTTTTATTTTTGAACGTCAGTTCACATTTGTAGGTGGATCATCAGTGTTAGAGCTAAAATTAGCATGTTTAAAGTGATTTTCATGCTTCCAGGGGCTCGGGAAGTGAAATAAATACCATTTGGAGGCATTTAATGTTCGACCAAAAACGGCTGATTTTCGACAAAAGAGATAACACCCCCCCATTACGTCATGCTTCAGAAATGTGGAAAATGGTCCGTTTTCAAATGTTTTATTTTTGAACGTCAGTTCACATTTGTAGGTGGATCATCAGTGTTAGAGCTAAAATTAGCATGTTTAAAGTGATTTTCATGCTTCCAGGGGCTCGGGAAGTTAATTAAATACCATTTGGAGGCATTTAATGTTCGAGCAAAAACGGCTGATTTTCGACAAAAGAGATAACACCCCCCCATTACGTCATGCTTCAGAAATGTGGAAAATGGTCCGTTTTCAAATGTTTTATTTTTGAACGTCAGTTCACATTTGTAGGTGGATCATCAGTGTTAGAGCTAAAATCAGCATGTTTAAAGTGATTTTCATGCTTCCAGGGGCCCAAAACACAAGATTAATGGAATGGTTAAAAGTGCATGAAAATGGCCAATTTACTCACTCTGAGTTCTCAAAAAGGGTTTCTTTACCCCGGTAAGTGAAATAAATACCATTTGGAGGCATTTAATGTTCGAGCAAAAACGGCTGATTTTCGACAAAAGAGATAACACCCCCCCATTACGTCATGCTTCAGAAATGTGGAAAATGGTCCGTTTTCAAATGTTTTATTTTTGAACGTCAGTTCACATTTGTAGGTGGATCATCAGTGTTAGAGCTAAAATTAGCATGTTTAAAGTGATTTTCATGCTTCCAGGGGCTTGGGAAGTTAATTAAATACCATTTGGAGGCATTTAATGTTCGAGCAAAAACGGCTGATTTTCGACAAAAGAGATAACACCCCCCCCATTACGTCATGCTTCAGAAATGTGGAAAATGGTCCGTTTTCAAATGTTTTATTTTTGAACG
Source organism: Lissotriton vulgaris (assembly GCF_964263255.1). NCBI lineage: Eukaryota > Metazoa > Chordata > Amphibia > Caudata > Salamandridae > Lissotriton > Lissotriton vulgaris. Next base: position 70,636 of record NW_028251214.1, read on the forward strand.
TCAGTTCACATTTGTAGGTGGATCATCAGTGTTAGAGCTAAAATTAGCATGTTTAAAGTGATTTTCATGCTTCCAGGGGCTCGGGAAGTTAATTAAATACCATTTGGAGGCATTTAATGTTCGAGCAAAAACGGCTTATTTTCGACAAAAGAGATAACACCCCCCAATTACGTCATGCTTCAGAAATGTGGAAAATGGTCCGTTTTCAAATGTTTTATTTTTGAACGTCAGTTCACATTTGTAGGTGGATCATCAGTGTTAGAGCTAAAATTAGCATGTTTAAAGTGATTTTCATGCTTCCAGGGGCCCAAAACACAAGATTTATGGAATGGTTAAAAGTGCATGAAAATGGCCAATTTACTCACTCTGAGTTCTCAAAAAGGGTTTCTTCACCCCGGGAAGTTAATTAAATACCATTTGGAGGCATTTAATGTTCGAGCAAAAACGGCTGATTTTCGACAAAAGAGATAACACCCCCCCATTACGTCATGCTTCAGAAATGTGGAAAATGGTCCGTTTTCAAATGTTTTATTTTTGAACGTCAGTTCACATTTGTAGGTGGATCATCAGTGTTAGAGCTAAAATTAGCATGTTTAAAGTGATTTTCATGCTTCCAGGGGCTCGGGAAGTTAATTAAATACCATTTGGAGGCATTTAATGTTCGAGCAAAAACGGCTGATTTTCGACAAAAGAGATAACACCCCCCCATTACGTCATGCTTCAGAAATGTGGAAAATGGTCCGTTTTCAAATGTTTTATTTTTGAACGTCAGTTCACATTTGTAGGTGGATCATCAGTGTTAGAGCTAAAATTAGCATGTTTAAAGTGATTTTCATGCTTCCAGGGGCTCGGGAAGTGAAATAAATACCATTTGGAGGCATTTAATGTTCGAGCAAAAACGGCTGATTTTCGACAAAATAGATAACACCCCCCCATTACGTCATGCTTCAGAAATGTGGAAAATGGTCCGTTTTCAAATGTTTTATTTTTGAACGTCAGTTCACATTTGTAGGTGGATCATCAGTGTTAGAGCTAAAATTTGCATGTTTAAAGTGATTTTCATGCTTCCAGGGGCCCAAAACACAAGATTTATGGAATGGTTAAAAGTGCATGAAAATGGCCAATTTACTCACTCTGAGTTCTCAAAAAGGGTTTCTTCACCCCGGGAAGTTAATTAAATACCATTTGGAGGCATTTAATGTTCGAGCAAAAACGGCTGATTTTCGACAAAAGAGATAACACCCCCCCCATTACGTCATGCTTCAGAAATGTGGAAAATGGTCGGTTTTCAAATGTTTTATTTTTGAACGTCAGTTCACATTTGTAGGTGGATCATCAGTGTTAGAGCTAAAATTAGCATGTTTAAAGTGATTTTCATGCTTCCAGGGGCTCGGGAAGTTAATTAAATACCATTTGGAGGCATTTAATGTTCGAGCAAAAACGGCTGATTTTCGACAAAAGAGATAACACCCCCCCATTACGTCGTGCTTCAGAAATGTGGAAAATGGTCCGTTTTCAAATGTTTTATTTTTGAACGTCAGTTCACATTTGTAGGTGGATCATCAGTGTTAGAGCTAAAATTAGCATGTTTAAAGTGATTTTCATGCTTCCAGGGGCCCAAAACACAAGATTTATGGAATGGTTAAAAGTGCATGAAAATGGCCAATTTACTCACTCTGAGTTCTCAAAAAGGGTTTCTTCACCCCGGGAAGTTAATTAAATACCATTTGGAGGCATTTAATGTTCGAGCAAAAACGGCTGTTTTTCGACAAAAGAGATAACACCCCCCCATTACGTCATGCTTCAGAAATGTGGAAAATGGTCCGTTTTCAAATGTTTTATTTTTGAACGTCAGTTCACATTTGTAGGTGGATCATCAGTGTTAGAGCTAAAATTAGCATGTTTAAAGTGATTTTCATGCTTCCAGGGGCTCGGGAAGTTAATTAAATACCATTTGGAGGCATTTAATGTTCGAGCAAAAACGGCTGATTTTCGACAAAAGAGATAACACCCCCCCATTACGTCATGCTTCAGAAATGTGGAAAATGGTCCGTTTTCAAATGTTTTATTTTTGAACGTCAGTTCACATTTGTAGGTGGATCATCAGTGTTAGAGCTAAAATTAGCATGTTTAAAGTGATTTTCATGCTTCCAGGGGCTCGGGAAGTGAAATAAATACCATTTGGAGGCATTTAATGTTCGAGCAAAAACGGCTGATTTTCGACAAAAGAGATAACACCCCCCCATTACGTCATGCTTCAGAAATGTGGAAAATGGTCCGTTTTTCAAATGTTTTATTTTTGAACGTCAGTTCACATTTGTAGGTGGATCATCAGTGTTAGAGCTAAAATTAGCATGTTTAAAGTGATTTTCATGCTTCCAGGGGCCCAAAACACAAGATTTATGGAATGGTTAAAAGTGCATGAAAATGGCCAATTTACTCACTCTGAGTTCTCAAAAAGGGTTTCTTCACCCCGGGAAGTTAATTAAATACCATTTGGAGGCATTTAATGTTCGAGCAAAAACGGCTGATTTTCGACAAAAGAGATAACACCCCCCCATTACGTCATGCTTCAGAAATGTGGAAAATGGTCCGTTTTCAAATGTTTTATTTTTGAACGTCAGTTCACATTTGTAGGTGGATCATCAGTGTTAGAGCTAAAATTAGCATGTTTAAAGTGATTTTCATGCTTCCAGGGGCTCGGGAAGTTAATTAAATACCATTTGGAGGCATTTAATGTTCGAGCAAAAACGGCTGATTTTCGACAAAAGAGATAACACCCCCCCATTACGTCATGCTTCAGAAATGTGGAAAATGGTCCGTTTTCAAATGTTTTATTTTTGAACGTCAGTTCACATTTGTAGGTGGATCATCAGTGTTAGAGCTAAAATTAGCATGTTTAAAGTGATTTTCATGCTTCCAGGGGCCCAAAACTCAAGATTTATGGAATGGTTAAAAGTGCATGAAAATGGCCAATTTACTCACTCTGAGTTCTCAAAAAGGGTTTCTTCACCCCGGGAAGTTAATTAAATACCATTTGGAGGCATTTAATGTTCGAGCAAAAACGGCTGATTTTCGACAAAAGAGATAACACCCCCCCATTACGTCATGCTTCAGAAATGTGGAAAATGGTCCGTTTTCAAATGTTTTATTTTTGAACGTCAGTTCACATTTGTAGGTGGATCATCAGTGTTAGAGCTAAAATTAGCATGTTTAAAGTGATTTTCATGCTTCCAGGGGCCCAAAACACAAGATTTATGGAATGGTTAAAAGTGCATGAAAATGGCCAATATACTCACTCTGAGTTCTCAAAAAGGGTTTCTTCACCCCGGGAAGTTAATTAAATACCATTTGGAGGCATTTAATGTTCGAGCAAAAACAACTGATTTTCGACAAAAGAGATAACACCCCCCCATTACGTCATGCTTCAGAAATGTGGAAAATGGACCGTTTTCAAATGTTTTATATTTGAACGTCAGTTCACATTTGTAGGTGGATCATCGGTGTTAGAGCTGAAATTAGCATGTTTAAAGTGATTTTCATGCTTCCATGGGCTCGGGAAGTTAATTAAATACCATTTGGAGGCATTTAATGTTCGAGCAAAAACGGCTGATTTTCGACAAAAGAGATAACACCCCCCCATTACGTCATGCTTCAGAAATGTGGAAAATGGTCCGTTTTCAAATGTTTTATTTTTGAACGTCAGTTCACATTTGTAGGTGGATCATCAGTGTTAGAGCTAAAATTAGCATGTTTAAAGTGATTTTCATGCTTCCAGGGGCCCAAAACACAAGATTTATGGAATGGTTAAAAGTGCATGAAAATGGCCAATTTACTCACTCTGAGTTCTCAAAAAGGGTTTCTTCACCCCGGGAAGTTAATTAAATACCATTTGGAGGCATTTAATGTTCGAGCAAAAACGGCTGATTTTCGACAAAAGAGATAACACCCCCCCATTACGTCATGCTTCAGAAATGTGGAAAATGGTCCGTTTTCAAATGTTTTATTTTTGAACGTCAGTTCACATTTGTAGGTGGATCATCAGTGTTAGAGCTAAAATTAGCATGTTTAAAATGATTTTCATGCTTCCAGGGGCTCGGGAAGTTAATTAAATACCATTTGGAGGCATTTAATGTTCGAGCAAAAACGGCTGATTTTCGACAAAAGAGATAACACCCCCCATTACGTCATGCTTCAGAAATGTGGAAAATGGTCCGTTTTCAAATGTTTTATTTTTGAACGTCAGTTCACATTTGTAGGTGGATCATCAGTGTTAGAGCTAAAATTAGCATGTTTAAAGTGATTTTCATGCTTCCAGGGGCTCGGGAAGTGAAATAAATACCATTTGGAGGCATTTAATGTTCGAGCAAAAACGGCTGATTTTCAACAAAAGAGATACCACCCCCCCATTACGTCATGCTTCAGAAATGTGGAAAATGGTCTGTTTTCAAATGTTTTATTTTTGAACGTCAGTTCACATTTGTAGGTGGATCATCAGTGTTAGAGCTAAAATTAGCATGTTTAAAGTGATTTTCATGCTTCCAGGGGCTCGGGAAGTTAATTAAATACCATTTGGAGGCATTTAATGTTCGAGCAAAAACGGCTGATTTTCGACAAAAGAGATAACACCCCCCCATTACGTCATGCTTCAGAAATGTGGAAAATGGTCCGTTTTCAAATGTTTTATTTTTGAACGTCAGTTCACATTTGTAGGTGGATCATCAGTGTTAGAGCTGAAATTAGCATGTTTAAAGTGATTTTCATGCTTCCAGGGGCCCAAAACACAAGATTAATGGAATGGTTAAAAGTGCATGAAAATGGCCAATTTACTCACTCTGAGTTCTCAAAAAGGGTTTCTTCACCCCGGGAAGTGAAATAAATACCATTTGGAGGCATTTAATGTTCGAGCAAAAATGGCTGATTTTCGACAAAAGAGATAACACCCCCCCATTACGTCATGCTTCAGAAATGTGGAAAATGGTCCGTTTTCAAATGTTTTATTTTTGAACGTCAGTTCACATTTGTAGGTGGATCATCAGTGTTAGAGCTAAAATTAGCATGTTTAAAGTGATTTTCATGCTTCCAGGGGCTCGGGAAGTTAATTAAATACCATTTGGAGGCATTTAATGTTCGAGCAAAAACGGCTGATTTTCGACAAAAGAGATAACACCCCCCCATTACGTCATGCTTCAGAAATGTGGAAAATGGTCCGTTTTCAAATGTTTTATTTTTGAACGTCAGTTCACATTTGTAGGTGGATCATCAGTGTTAGAGCTAAAATTAGCATGTTTAAAGTGATTTTCATGCTTCCAGGGGCTCGGGAAGTTAATTAAATACCATTTGGAGGCATTTAATGTTCGAGCAAAAACGGCTGATTTTCGACAAAAGAGATAACACCCCCCCATTACGTCATGCTTCAGAAATGTGGAAAATGGTCCGTTTTCAAATGTTTTATTTTTGAACGTCAGTTCACATTTGTAGGTGGATCATCAGTGTTAGAGCTAAAATTAGCATGTTTAAAGTGATTTTCATGCTTCCAGGGGCTCGGGAAGTGAAATAAATACCATTTGGAGGCATTTAATGTTCGAGCAAAAACGGCTGATTTTCGACAAAAGAGATAACACCCCCCCATTACGTCATGCTTCAGAAATGTGGAAAATGGTCCGTTTTCAAATGTTTTATTTTTGAACGTCAGTTCACATTTGTAGGTGGATCATCAGTGTTAGAGCTAAAATTAGCATGTTTAAAGTGATTTTCATGCTTCCAGGGGCCCAAAACACAAGATTTATGGAATGGTTAAAAGTGCATGAAAATGGCCAATTTACTCACTCTGAGTTCTCAAAAAGGGTTTCTTCACCCCGGGAAGTTAATTAAATACCATTTGGAGGCATTTAATGTTCGAGCAAAAACGGCTGATTTTCGACAAAAGAGATAACACCCCCCCATTACGTCATGCTTCAGAAATGTGGAAAATGGTCCGTTTTCAAATGTTTTATTTTTGAACGTCAGTTCACATTTGTAGGTGGATCATCAGTGTTAGAGCTAAAATTAGCATGTTTAAAGTGATTTTCATGCTTCCAGGGGCTCGGGAAGTTAATTAAATACCATTTGGAGGCATTTAATGTTCGAGCAAAAACGGCTGATTTTCGACAAAAGAGATAACACCCCCCCATTACGTCATGCTTCAGAAATGTGGAAAATGGTCCGTTTTCAAATGTTTTATTTTTGAACGTCAGTTCACATTTGTAGGTGGATCATCAGTGTTAGAGCTAAAATTAGCATGTTTAAAGTGATTTTCATGCTTCCAGGGGCCCAAAACTCAAGATTTATGGAATGGTTAAAAGTGCATGAAAATGGCCAATTTACTCACTCTGAGTTCTCAAAAAGGGTTTCTTCACCCCGGGAAGTTAATTAAATACCATTTGGAGGCATTTAATGTTCGAGCAAAAACGGCTGATTTTCGACAAAAGAGATAACACCCCCCATTACGTCATGCTTCAGAAATGTGGAAAATGGTCCGTTTTCAAATGTTTTATTTTTGAACGTCAGTTCACATTTGTAGGTGGATCATCAGTGTTAGAGCTAAAATTAGCATGTTTAAAGTGATTTTCATGCTTCCAGGGGCCCAAAACACAAGATTTATGGAATGGTTAAAAGTGCATGAAAATGGCCAATATACTCACTCTGAGTTCTCAAAAAGGGTTTCTTCACCCTGGGAAGTTAATTAAATACCATTTGGAGGCATTTAATGTTCGAGCAAAAACGACTGATTTTCGACAAAAGAGATAACACCCCCCCATTACGTCATGCTTCAGAAATGTGGAAAATGGACCGTTTTCAAATGTTTTATTTTTGAACGTCAGTTCACATTTGTAGGTGGATCATCGGTGTTAGAGCTGAAATTAGCATGTTTAAAGTGATTTTCATGCTTCCATGGGCTCGGGAAGTTAATTAAATACCATTTGGAGGCATTTAATGTTCGAGCAAAAACGGCTGATTTTCGACAAAAGAGATAACACCCCCCCATTACGTCATGCTTCAGAAATGTGGAAAATGGTCCGTTTTCAAATGTTTTATTTTTGAACGTCAGTTCACATTTGTAGGTGGATCATCAGTGTTAGAGCTAAAATTAGCATGTTTAAAGTGATTTTCATGCTTCCAGGGGCCCAAAACACAAGATTTATGGAATGGTTAAAAGTGCATGAAAATGGCCAATTTACTCACTCTGAGTTCTCAAAAAGGGTTTCTTCACCCCGGGAAGTTAATTAAATACCATTTGGAGGCATTTAATGTTCGAGCAAAAACGGCTGATTTTCGACAAAAGAGATAACACCCCCCCATTACGTCATGCTTCAGAAATGTGGAAAATGGTCCGTTTTCAAATGTTTTATTTTTGAACGTCAGTTCACATTTGTAGGTGGATCATCAGTGTTAGAGCTAAAATTAGCATGTTTAAAATGATTTTCATGCTTCCAGGGGCTCGGGAAGTTAATTAAATACCATTTGGAGGCATTTAATGTTCGAGCAAAAACGGCTGATTTTCGACAAAAGAGATAACACCCCCCATTACGTCATGCTTCAGAAATGTGGAAAATGGTCCGTTTTCAAATGTTTTATTTTTGAACGTCAGTTCACATTTGTAGGTGGATCATCAGTGTTAGAGCTAAAATTAGCATGTTTAAAGTGATTTTCATGCTTCCAGGGGCTCGGGAAGTGAAATAAATACCATTTGGAGGCATTTAATGTTCGACCAAAAACGGCTGATTTTCGACAAAAGAGATAACACCCCCCCATTACGTCATGCTTCAGAAATGTGGAAAATGGTCCGTTTTCAAATGTTTTATTTTTGAACGTCAGTTCACATTTGTAGGTGGATCATCAGTGTTAGAGCTAAAATTAGCATGTTTAAAGTGATTTTCATGCTTCCAGGGGCTCGGGAAGTTAATTAAATACCATTTGGAGGCATTTAATGTTCGAGCAAAAACGGCTGATTTTCGACAAAAGAGATAACACCCCCCCATTACGTCATGCTTCAGAAATGTGGAAAATGGTCCGTTTTCAAATGTTTTATTTTTGAACGTCAGTTCACATTTGTAGGTGGATCATCAGTGTTAGAGCTAAAATCAGCATGTTTAAAGTGATTTTCATGCTTCCAGGGGCCCAAAACACAAGATTAATGGAATGGTTAAAAGTGCATGAAAATGGCCAATTTACTCACTCTGAGTTCTCAAAAAGGGTTTCTTTACCCCGGTAAGTGAAATAAATACCATTTGGAGGCATTTAATGTTCGAGCAAAAACGGCTGATTTTCGACAAAAGAGATAACACCCCCCCATTACGTCATGCTTCAGAAATGTGGAAAATGGTCCGTTTTCAAATGTTTTATTTTTGAACGTCAGTTCACATTTGTAGGTGGATCATCAGTGTTAGAGCTAAAATTAGCATGTTTAAAGTGATTTTCATGCTTCCAGGGGCTTGGGAAGTTAATTAAATACCATTTGGAGGCATTTAATGTTCGAGCAAAAACGGCTGATTTTCGACAAAAGAGATAACACCCCCCCCATTACGTCATGCTTCAGAAATGTGGAAAATGGTCCGTTTTCAAATGTTTTATTTTTGAACGTCAGTTCACATTTGTAGGTGGATCATCAGTGTTAGAGCTAAAATTAGCATGTTTAAAGTGATTTTCATGCTTCCAGGGGCTCGGGAAGTTAATTAAATACCATTTGGAGGCATTTAATGTTCGAGCAAAAACGGCTTATTTTCGACAAAAGAGATAACACCCCCCAATTACGTCATGCTTCAGAAATGTGGAAAATGGTCCGTTTTCAAATGTTTTATTTTTGAACGTCAGTTCACATTTGTAGGTGGATCATCAGTGTTAGAGCTAAAATTAGCATGTTTAAAGTGATTTTCATGCTTCCAGGGGCCCAAAACACAAGATTTATGGAATGGTTAAAAGTGCATGAAAATGGCCAATTTACTCACTCTGAGTTCTCAAAAAGGGTTTCTTCACCCCGGGAAGTTAATTAAATACCATTTGGAGGCATTTAATGTTCGAGCAAAAACGGCTGATTTTCGACAAAAGAGATAACACCCCCCCATTACGTCATGCTTCAGAAATGTGGAAAATGGTCCGTTTTCAAATGTTTTATTTTTGAACGTCAGTTCACATTTGTAGGTGGATCATCAGTGTTAGAGCTAAAATTAGCATGTTTAAAGTGATTTTCATGCTTCCAGGGGCTCGGGAAGTTAATTAAATACCATTTGGAGGCATTTAATGTTCGAGCAAAAACGGCTGATTTTCGACAAAAGAGATAACACCCCCCCATTACGTCATGCTTCAGAAATGTGGAAAATGGTCCGTTTTCAAATGTTTTATTTTTGAACGTCAGTTCACATTTGTAGGTGGATCATCAGTGTTAGAGCTAAAATTAGCATGTTTAAAGTGATTTTCATGCTTCCAGGGGCTCGGGAAGTGAAATAAATACCATTTGGAGGCATTTAATGTTCGAGCAAAAACGGCTGATTTTCGACAAAATAGATAACACCCCCCCATTACGTCATGCTTCAGAAATGTGGAAAATGGTCCGTTTTCAAATGTTTTATTTTTGAACGTCAGTTCACATTTGTAGGTGGATCATCAGTGTTAGAGCTAAAATTTGCATGTTTAAAGTGATTTTCATGCTTCCAGGGGCCCAAAACACAAGATTTATGGAATGGTTAAAAGTGCATGAAAATGGCCAATTTACTCACTCTGAGTTCTCAAAAAGGGTTTCTTCACCCCGGGAAGTTAATTAAATACCATTTGGAGGCATTTAATGTTCGAGCAAAAACGGCTGATTTTCGACAAAAGAGATAACACCCCCCCCATTACGTCATGCTTCAGAAATGTGGAAAATGGTCCGTTTTCAAATGTTTTATTTTTGAACGTCAGTTCACATTTGTAGGTGGATCATCAGTGTTAGAGCTAAAATTAGCATGTTTAAAGTGATTTTCATGCTTCCAGGGGCTCGGGAAGTTCATTAAATACCATTTGGAGGCATTTAATGTTCGAGCAAAAACGGCTGATTTTCGACAAAAGAGATAACACCCCCCCATTACGTCGTGCTTCAGAAATGTGGAAAATGGTCCGTTTTCAAATGTTTTATTTTTGAACGTCAGTTCACATTTGTAGGTGGATCATCAGTGTTAGAGCTAAAATTAGCATGTTTAAAGTGATTTTCATGCTTCCAGGGGCCCAAAACACAAGATTTATGGAATGGTTAAAAGTGCATGAAAATGGCCAATTTACTCACTCTGAGTTCTCAAAAAGGGTTTCTTCACCCCGGGAAGTTAATTAAATACCATTTGGAGGCATTTAATGTTCGAGCAAAAACGGCTGATTTTCGACAAAAGAGATAACACCCCCCCATTACGTCATGCTTCAGAAATGTGGAAAATGGTCCGTTTTCAAATGTTTTATTTTTGAACGTCAGTTCACATTTGTAGGTGGATCATCAGTGTTAGAGCTAAAATTAGCATGTTTAAAGTGATTTTCATGCTTCCAGGGGCTCGGGAAGTTAATTAAATACCATTTGGAGGCATTTAATGTTCGAGCAAAAACGGCTGATTTTCGACAAAAGAGATAACACCCCCCCATTACGTCATGCTTCAGAAATGTGGAAAATGGTCCGTTTTCAAATGTTTTATTTTTGAACGTCAGTTCACATTTGTAGGTGGATCATCAGTGTTAGAGATAAAATTAGCATGTTTAAAGTGATTTTCATGCTTCCAGGGGCTCGGGAAGTGAAATAAATACCATTTGGAGGCATTTAATGTTCGAGCAAAAACGGCTGATTTTCGACAAAAGAGATAACACCCCCCCATTACGTCATGCTTCAGAAATGTGGAAAATGGTCCGTTTTCAAATGTTTTATTTTTGAACGTCAGTTCACATTTGTAGGTGGATCATCAGTGTTAGAGCTAAAATTAGCATGTTTAAAGTGATTTTCATGCTTCCAGGGGCCCAAAACACAAGATTTATGGAATGGTTAAAAGTGCATGAAAATGGCCAATTTACTCACTCTGAGTTCTCAAAAAGGGTTTCTTCACCCCGGGAAGTTAATTAAATACCATTTGGAGGCATTTAATGTTCGAGCAAAAACGGCTGATTTTCGACAAAAGAGATAACACCCCCCCATTATGTCATGCTTCAGAAATGTGGAAAATGGTCCGTTTTCAAATGTTTTATTTTTGAACGTCAGTTCACATTTGTAGGTGGATCATCAGTGTTAGAGCTAAAATTAGCATGTTTAAAGTGATTTTCATGCTTCCAGGGGCTCGGGAAGTTAATTAAATACCATTTGGAGGCATTTAATGTTCGAGCAAAAACGGCTGATTTTCGACAAAAGAGATAACACCCCCCCATTACGTCATGCTTCAGAAATGTGGAAAATGGTCCGTTTTCAAATGTTTTATTTTTGAACGTCAGTTCACATTTGTAGGTGGATCATCAGTGTTAGAGCTAAAATTAGCATGTTTAAAGTGATTTTCATGCTTCCAGGGGCCCAAAACTCAAGATTTATGGAATGGTTAAAAGTGCATGAAAATGGCCAATTTACTCACTCTGAGTTCTCAAAAAGGGTTTCTTCACCCCGGGAAGTTAATTAAATACCATTTGGAGGCATTTAATGTTCGAGCAAAAACGGCTGATTTTCGACAAAAGAGATAACACCCCCCCATTACGTCATGCTTCAGAAATGTGGAAAATGGTCCGTTTTCAAATGTTTTATTTTTGAACGTCAGTTCACATTTGTAGGTGGATCATCAGTGTTAGAGCTAAAATTAGCATGTTTAAAGTGATTTTCATGCTTCCAGGGGCCCAAAACACAAGATTTATGGAATGGTTAAAAGTGCATGAAAATGGCCAATATACTCACTCTGAGTTCTCAAAAAGGGTTTCTTCACCCCGGGAAGTTAATTAAATACCATTTGGAGGCATTTAATGTTCGAGCAAAAACGACTGATTTTCGACAAAAGAGATAACACCCCCCCATTACGTCATGCTTCAGAAATGTGGAAAATGGACCGTTTTCAAATGTTTTATTTTTGAACGTCAGTTCACATTTGTAGGTGGATCATCGGTGTTAGAGCTGAAATTAGCATGTTTAAAGTGATTTTCATGCTTCCATGGGCTCGGGAAGTTAATTAAATACCATTTGGAGGCATTTAATGTTCGAGCAAAAACGGCTGATTTTCGACAAAAGAGATAACACCCCCCCATTACGTCATGCTTCAGAAATGTGGAAAATGGTCCGTTTTCAAATGTTTTATTTTTGAACGTCAGTTCACATTTGTAGGTGGATCATCAGTGTTAGAGCTAAAATTAGCATGTTTAAAGTGATTTTCATGCTTCCAGGGGCCCAAAACACAAGATTTATGGAATGGTTAAAAGTGCATGAAAATGGCCAATTTACTCACTCTGAGTTCTCAAAAAGGGTTTCTTCACCCCGGGAAGTTAATTAAATACCATTTGGAGGCATTTAATGTTCGAGCAAAAACGGCTGATTTTCGACAAAAGAGATAACACCCCCCCATTACGTCATGCTTCAGAAATGTGGAAAATGGTCCGTTTTCAAATGTTTTATTTTTGAACGTCAGTTCACATTTGTAGGTGGATCATCAGTGTTAGAGCTAAAATTAGCATGTTTAAAATGATTTTCATGCTTCCAGGGGCTCGGGAAGTTAATTAAATACCATTTGGAGGCATTTAATGTTTGAGCAAAAACGGCTGATTTTCGACAAAAGAGATAACACCCCCCATTACGTCATGCTTCAGAAATGTGGAAAATGGTCCGTTTTCAAATGTTTTATTTTTGAACGTCAGTTCACATTTGTAGGTGGATCATCAGTGTTAGAGCTAAAATTAGCATGTTTAAAGTGATTTTCATGCTTCCAGGGGCTCGGGAAGTGAAATAAATACCATTTGGAGGCATTTAATGTTCGAGCAAAAACGGCTGATTTTCGACAAAAGAGATACCACCCCCCCATTACGTCATGCTTCAGAAATGTGGAAAATGGTCTGTTTTCAAATGTTTTATTTTTGAACGTCAGTTCACATTTGTAGGTGGATCATCAGTGTTAGAGCTAAAATTAGCATGTTTAAAGTGATTTTCATGCTTCCAGGGGCTCGGGAAGTTAATTAAATACCATTTGGAGGCATTTAATGTTCGAGCAAAAACGGCTGATTTTCGACAAAAGAGATAACACCCCCCCATTACGTCATGCTTCAGAAATGTGGAAAATGGTCCGTTTTCAAATGTTTTATTTTTGAACGTCAGTTCACATTTGTAGGTGGATCATCAGTGTTAGAGCTGAAATTAGCATGTTTAAAGTGATTTTCATGCTTCCAGGGGCCCAAAACACAAGATTAATGGAATGGTTAAAAGTGCATGAAAATGGCCAATTTACTCACTCTGAGTTCTCAAAAAGGGTTTCTTCACCCCGGGAAGTGAAATAAATACCATTTGGAGGCATTTAATGTTCGAGCAAAAATGGCTGATTTTCGACAAAAGAGATAACACCCCCCCATTACGTCATGCTTCAGAAATGTGGAAAATGGTCCGTTTTCAAATGTTTTATTTTTGAACGTCAGTTCACATTTGTAGGTGGATCATCAGTGTTAGAGCTAAAATTAGCATGTTTAAAGTGATTTTCATGCTTCCAGGGGCTCGGGAAGTTAATTAAATACCATTTGGAGGCATTTAATGTTCGAGCAAAAACGGCTGATTTTCGACAAAAGAGATAACACCCCCCCCATTACGTCATGCTTCAGAAATGTGGAAAATGGTCCGTTTTCAGATGTTTTATTTTTGAACGTCAGTTCACATTTGTAGGTGGATCATCAGTGTTAGAGCTAAAATTAGCATGTTTAAAGTGATTTTCATGCTTCCAGGGGCTCGGGAAGTTAATTAAATACCATTTGGAGGCATTTAATGTTCGAGCAAAAACGGCTGATTTTCGACAAAAGAGATAACACCCCCCCATTACGTCATGCTTCAGAAATGTGGAAAATGGTCCGTTTTCAAATGTTTTATTTTTGAACGTCAGTTCACATTTGTAGGTGGATCATCAGTGTTAGAGCTAAAATTAGCATGTTTAAAGTGATTTTCATGCTTCCAGGGGCTCGGGAAGTTAATTAAATACCATTTGGAGGCATTTAATGTTCGAGCAAAAACGGCAGATTTTCGACAAAAGAGATAACACCCCCCATTACGTCATGCTTCAGAAATGTGGAAAATGGTCCGTTTTCAAATGTTTTATTTTTGAACGTCAGTTCACATTTGTAGGTGGATCATCAGTGTTAGAGCTAAAATTAGCATGTTTAAAGTGATTTTCATGCTTCCAGGGGCTCGGGAAGTTAATTAAATACCATTTGGAGGCATTTAATGTTCGAGCAAAAACGGCTGATTTTCGACAAAAGAGATAACACCCCCCCATTACGTCATGCTTCAGAAATGTGGAAAATGGTCCGTTTTCAAATGTTTTATTTTTGAACGTCAGTTCACATTTGTAGGTGGATCATCAGTGTTAGAGCTAAAATTAGCATGTTTAAAATGATTTTCATGCTTCCAGGGGCTCGGGAAGTTAATTAAATACCATTTGGAGGCATTTAATGTTCGAGCAAAAACGGCTGATTTTCGACAAAAGAGATAACACCCCCCATTACGTCATGCTTCAGAAATGTGGAAAATGGTCCGTTTTCAAATGTTTTATTTTTGAACGTCAGTTCACATTTGTAGGTGGATCATCAGTGTTAGAGCTAAAATTAGCATGTTTAAAGTGATTTTCATGCTTCCAGGGGCTCGGGAAGTGAAATAAATACCATTTGGAGGCATTTAATGTTCGAGCAAAAACGGCTGATTTTCGACGAAAGAGATACCACCCCCCCATTACGTCATGCTTCAGAAATGTGGAAAATGGTCTGTTTTCAAATGTTTTATTTTTGAACGTCAGTTCACATTTGTAGGTGGATCATCAGTGTTAGAGCTAAAATTAGCATGTTTAAAGTGATTTTCATGCTTCCAGGGGCTCGGGAAGTTAATTAAATACCATTTGGAGGCATTTAATGTTCGAGCAAAAACGGCTGATTTTCGACAAAAGAGATAACACCCCCCCATTACGTCATGCTTCAGAAATGTGGAAAATGGTCCGTTTTCAAATGTTTTATTTTTGAACGTCAGTTCACATTTGTAGGTGGATCATCAGTGTTAGAGCTGAAATTAGCATGTTTAAAGTGATTTTCATGCTTCCAGGGGCCCAAAACACAAGATTAATGGAATGGTTAAAAGTGCATGAAAATGGCCAATTTACTAACTCTGAGTTCTCAAAAAGGGTTTCTTCACCCCGGGAAGTGAAATAAATACCATTTGGAGGCATTTAATGTTCGAGCAAAAATGGCTGATTTTCGACAAAAGAGATAACACCCCCCCATTACGTCATGCTTCAGAAATGTGGAAAATGGTCCGTTTTCAAATGTTTTATTTTTGAACGTCAGTTCACATTTGTAGGTGGATCATCAGTGTTAGAGCTAAAATTAGCATGTTTAAAGTGATTTTCATGCTTCCAGGGGCTCGGGAAGTTAATTAAATACCATTTGGAGGCATTTAATGTTCGAGCAAAAACGGCTGATTTTCGACAAAAGAGATAACACCCCCCCCCATTACGTCATGCTTCAGAAATGTGGAAAATGGTCCGTTTTCAAATGTTTTATTTTTGAACGTCAGTTCACATTTGTAGGTGGATCATCAGTGTTAGAGCTAAAATTAGCATGTTTAAAGTGATTTTCATGCTTCCAAGGGCTCGGGAAGTTAATTAAATACCATTTGGAGGCATTTAATGTTCGAGCAAAAACTGCTGATTTTCGACAAAAGAGATAACACCCCCCCCCATTACGTCATGCTTCAGAAATGTGGAAAATGGTCCGTTTTCAAATGTTTTATTTTTGAACGTCAGTTCACATTTGTAGGTGGATCATCAGTGTTAGAGCTAAAATTAGCATGTTTAAAGTGATTTTCATGCTTCCAGGGGCTCGGGAAGTTAATTAAATACCATTTGGAGGCATTTAATGTTCGAGCAAAAACGGCAGATTTTCGACAAAAGAGATAACACCCCCCCATTACGTCATGCTTCAGAAATGTGGAAAATGGTCCGTTTTCAAATGTTTTATTTTTGAACGTCAGTTCACATTTGTAGGTGGATCATCAGTGTTAGAGCTAAAATTAGCATGTTTAAAGTGATTTTCATGCTTCCAGGGGCTCGGGAAGTTAATTAAATACCATTTGGAGGCATTTAATGTTCGAGCAAAAACGGCTGATTTTCGACAAAAGAGATAACACCCCCCCATTACGTCATGCTTCAGAAATGTGGAAAATGGTCCGTTTTCAAATGTTTTATTTTTGAACGTCAGTTCACATTTGTAGGTGGATCATCAGTGTTAGAGCTAAAATTAGCATGTTTAAAGTGATTTTCATGCTTCCAGGGGCCCAAAACACAAGATTTATGGAATGGTTAAAAGTGCATGAAAATGGCCAATTTACTCACTCTGAGTTCTCAAAAAGGGTTTCTTCACCCCGGGAAGTTAATTAAATACCATTTGGAGGCATTTAATGTTCGAGCAAAAACGGCTGATTTTCGACAAAAGAGATAACACCCCCCCATTACGTCATGCTTCAGAAATGTGGAAAATGGTCCGTTTTCAAATGTTTTATTTTTGAACGTCAGTTCACATTTGTAGGTGGATCATCAGTGTTAGAGCTAAAATTAGCATGTTTAAAGTGATTTTCATGCTTCCAGGGGCTCGGGAAGTTAATTAAATACCATTTGGAGGCATTTAATGTTCGAGCAAAAACGGCTGATTTTCGACAAAAGAGATACCACCCCCCCCCATTACGTCATGCTTCAGAAATGTGGAAAATGGTCCGTTTTCAAATGTTTTATTTTTGAACGTCAGTTCACATTTGTAGGTGGATCATCAGTGTTAGAGCTAAAATTAGCATGTTTAAAGTGATTTTCATGCTTCCAGGGGCTCGGGAAGTGAAATAAATACCATTTGGAGGCATTTAATGTTCGACCAAAAACGGCTGATTTTCGACAAAAGAGATAACACCCCCCCCATTACGTCATGCTTCAGAAATGTGGAAAATGGTCCGTTTTCAAATGTTTTATTTTTGAACGTCAGTTCACATTTGTAGGTGGATCATCAGTGTTAGAGCTAAAATTAGCATGTTTAAAGTGATTTTCATGCTTCCAGGGGCTCGGGAAGTTAATTAAATACCATTTGGAGGCATTTAATGTTCGAGCAAAAACGGCTGATTTTCGACAAAAGAGATAACACCCCCCCATTACGTCATGCTTCAGAAATGTGGAAAATGGTCCGTTTTCAAATGTTTTTTTTTTGAACGTCAGTTCACATTTGTAGGTGGATCATCAGTGTTAGAGCTAAAATTAGCATGTTTAAAGTGATTTTCATGCTTCCAGGGGCCCAAAACACAAGATTAATGGAATGGTTAAAAGTGCATGAAAATGGCCAATTTACTCACTCTGAGTTCTCAAAAAGGGTTTCGTCACCCCGGGAAGTGAAATAAATACCATTTGGAGGCATTTAATGTTCGAGCAAAAACGGCTGATTTTCGACAAAAGAGATAACACCCCCCCATTACGTCATGCTTCAGAAATGTGGAAAATGGCCGGTTTTCTAATGTTTTATTTTTGAACGTCAGTTCACATTTGTAGGTGGATCATCAGTCTTAGAGCTAAAATTAGCATGTTTAAAGTGATTTTCATGCTTCCAGGGGCTTGGGAAGTTAATTAAATACCATTTGGAGGCATTTAATGTTCGAGCAAAAACGGCTGATTTTCGACAAAAGAGATAACACCCCCCCCATTACGTCATGCTTCAGAAATGTGGAAAATGGTCCGTTTTCAAATGTTTTATTTTTGAACGTCAGTTCACATTTGTAGGTGGATCATCAGTGTTAGAGCTAAAATTAGCATGTTTAAAGTGATTTTCATGCTTCCAGGGGCTCGGAAAGTTAATTAAATACCATTTGGAGGCATTTAATGTTCGAGCAAAAACGGCTGATTTTCGACAAAAGAGATAACACCCCCCAATTACGTCATGCTTCAGAAATGTGGAAAATGGTCCGTTTTCAAATGTTTTATTTTTGAACGTCAGTTCACATTTGTAGGTGGATCATCAGTGTTAGAGCTAAAATTAGCATGTTTAAAGTGATTTTCATGCTTCCAGGGGCCCAAAACACAAGATTTATGGAATGGTTAAAAGTGCATGAAAATGGCCAATTTACTCACTCTGAGTTCTCAAAAAGGGTTTCTTCACCCCGGGAAGTTAATTAAATACCATTTGGAGGCATTTAATGTTCGAGCAAAAACGGCTGATTTTCGACAAAAGAGATAACACCAGCCCATTACGTCATGCTTCAGAAATGTGGAAAATGGTCCGTTTTCAAATGTTTTATTTTTGAACGTCAGTTCACATTTGTAGGTGGATCATCAGTGTTAGAGCTACAATTAGCATGTTTAAAGTGATTTTCATGCTTCCAGGGGCTCGGGAAGTTAATTAAATACCATTTGGAGGCATTTAATGTTCGAGCAAAAACGGCTGATTTTCGACAAAAGAGATAACACCCCCCCATTACGTCATGCTTCAGAAATGTGGAAAATGGTCCGTTTTCAAATGTTTTATTTTTGAACGTCAGTTCACATTTGTAGGTGGATCATCAGTGTTAGAGCTAAAATTAGCATGTTTAAAGTGATTTTCATGCTTCCAGGGGCTCGGGAAGTGAAATAAATACCATTTGGAGGCATTTAATGTTCGAGCAAAAACGGCTGATTTTCGACAAAAGAGATAACACCCCCCCATTACGTCATGCTTCAGAAATGTGGAAAATGGTCCGTTTTCAAATGTTTTATTTTTGAACGTCAGTTCACATTTGTAGGTGGATCATCAGTGTTAGAGCTAAAATTAGCATGTTTAAAGTGATTTTCATGCTTCCAGGGGCCCAAAACACAAGATTTATGGAATGGTTAAAAGTGCATGAAAATGGCCAATTTACTCACTCTGAGTTCTCAAAAAGGGTTTCTTCACCCCGGGAAGTTAATTAAATACCATTTGGAGGCATTTAATGTTCGAGCAAAAACGGCTGATTTTCGACAAAAGAGATAACACCCCCCCATTACGTCATGCTTCAGAAATGTGGAAAATGGTCCGTTTTCAAATGTTTTATTTTTGAACGTCAGTTCACATTTGTAGGTGGATCATCAGTGTTAGAGCTAAAATTAGCATGTTTAAAGTGATTTTCATGCTTCCAGGGGCTCGGGAAGTTAATTAAATACCATTTGGAGGCATTTAATGTTCGAGCAAAAACGGCTGATTTTCGACAAAAGAGATAACACCCCCCCCATTACGTCATGCTTCAGAAATGTGGAAAATGGTCCGTTTTCAAATGTTTTATTTTTGAACGTCAGTTCACATTTGTAGGTGGATCATCAGTGTTAGAGCTAAAATTAGCATGTTTAAAGTGATTTTCATGCTTCCAGGGGCCCAAAACTCAAGATTTATGGAATGGTTAAAAGTGCATGAAAATGGCCAATTTACTCACTCTGAGTTCTCAAAAAGGGTTTCTTCACCCCGGGAAGTTAATTAAATACCATTTGGAGGCATTTAATGTTCGAGCAAAAACGGCTGATTTTCGACAAAAGAGATAACACCCCCCCATTACGTCATGCTTCAGAAATGTGGAAAATGGTCCGTTTTCAAATGTTTTATTTTTGAACGTCAGTTCACATTTGTAGGTGGATCATCAGTGTTAGAGCTAAAATTAGCATGTTTAAAGTGATTTTCATGCTTCCAGGGGCTCGGGAAGTTAATTAAATACCATTTGGAGGCATTTAATGTTCGAGCAAAAACGGCTGATTTTCGACAAAAGAGATAACACCCCCCCATTACGTCATGCTTCAGAAATGTGGAAAATGGTCCGTTTTCAAATGTTTTATTTTTGAACGTCAGTTCACATTTGTAGGTGGATCATCAGTGTTAGAGCTAAAATTAGCATGTTTAAAGTGATTTTCATGCTTCCAGGGGCCCAAAACACAAGATTTATGGAATGGTTAAAAGTGCATGAAAATGGCCAATATACTCACTCTGAGTTCTCAAAAAGGGTTTCTTCACCCCGGGAAGTTAATTAAATACCATTTGGAGGCATTTAATGTTCGAGCAAAAACGGCTGATTTTCGACAAAAGAGATAACACCCCCCCATTACGTCATGCTTCAGAAATGTGGAAAATGGTCCGTTTTCAAATGTTTTATTTTTGAACGTCAGTTCACATTTGTAGGTGGATCATCAGTGTTAGAGCTAAAATTAGCATGTTTAAAGTGATTTTCATGCTTCCAGGGGCTCGGGAAGTGAAATAAATACCATTTGGAGGCATTTAATGTTCGAGCAAAAACGGCTGATTTTCGACAAAAGAGATACCACCCCCCCATTACGTCATGCTTCAGAAATGTGGAAAATGGTCTGTTTTCAAATGTTTTATTTTTGAACGTCAGTTCACATTTGTAGGTGGATCATCAGTGTTAGAGCTAAAATTAGCATGTTTAAAGTGATTTTCATGCTTCCAGGGGCTCGGGAAGTTAATTAAATACCATTTGGAGGCATTTAATGTTCGAGCAAAAACGGCTGATTTTCGACAAAAGAGATAACACCCCCCCATTACGTCATGCTTCAGAAATGTGGAAAATGGTCCGTTTTCAAATGTTTTATTTTTGAACGTCAGTTCACATTTGTAGGTGGATCATCAGTGTTAGAGCTGAAATTAGCATGTTTAAAGTGATTTTCATGCTTCCAGGGGCCCAAAACACAAGATTAATGGAATGGTTAAAAGTGCATGAAAATGGCCAATTTACTCACTCTGAGTTCTCAAAAAGGGTTTCTTCACCCCGGGAAGTGAAATAAATACCATTTGGAGGCATTTAATGTTCGAGCAAAAATGGCTGATTTTCGACAAAAGAGATAACACCCCCCCATTACGTCATGCTTCAGAAATGTGGAAAATGGTCCGTTTTCAAATGTTTTATTTTTGAACGTCAGTTCACATTTGTAGGTGGATCATCAGTGTTAGAGCTAAAATTAGCATGTTTAAAGTGATTTTCATGCTTCCAGGGGCTCGGGAAGTTAATTAAATACCATTTGGAGGCATTTAATGTTCGAGCAAAAACGGCTGATTTTCGACAAAAGAGATAACACCCCCCCCATTACGTCATGCTTCAGAAATGTGGAAAATGGTCCGTTTTCAAATGTTTTATTTTTGAACGTCAGTTCACATTTGTAGTTGGATCATCAGTGTTAGAGCTAAAATTAGCATGTTTAAAGTGATTTTCATGCTTCCAGGGGCTCGGGAAGTTAATTAAATACCATTTGGAGGCATTTAATGTTCGAGCAAAAACGGCTGATTTTCGACAAAAGAGATAACACCCCCCCCATTACGTCATGCTTCAGAAATGTGGAAAATGGTCCGTTTTCAAATGTTTTATTTTTGAACGTCAGTTCACATTTGTAGGTGGATCATCAGTGTTAGAGCTAAAATTAGCATGTTTAAAGTGATTTTCATGCTTCCAGGGGCTCGGGAAGTTAATTAAATACCATTTGGAGGCATTTAATGTTCGAGCAAAAACGGCAGATTTTCGACAAAAGAGATAACACCCCCCCATTACGTCATGCTTCAGAAATGTGGAAAATGGTCCGTTTTCAAATGTTTTATTTTTGAACGTCAGTTCACATTTGTAGGTGGATCATCAGTGTTAGAGCTAAAATTAGCATGTTTAAAGTGATTTTCATGCTTCCAGGGGCTCGGGAAGTTAATTAAATACCATTTGGAGGCATTTAATGTTCGAGCAAAAGCGGCTGATTTTCGACAAAAGAGATAACACCCCCCCATTACGTCATGCTTCAGAAATGTGGAAAATTTTCCGTTTTCAAATGTTTTATTTTTGAACGTCAGTTCACATTTGTAGGTGGATCATCAGTGTTAGAGCTAAAATTAGCATGTTTAAAGTGATTTTCATGCTTCCAGGGGCCCAAAACACAAGATTTATGGAATGGTTAAAAGTGCATGAAAATGGCCAATTTACTCACTCTGAGTTCTCAAAAAGGGTTTCTTCACCCCGGGAAGTTAATTAAATACCATTTGGAGGCATTTAATGTTCGAGCAAAAACGGCTGATTTTCGACAAAAGAGATAACACCCCCCCATTACGTCATGCTTCAGAAATGTGGAAAATGGTCCGTTTTCAAATGTTTTATTTTTGAACGTCAGTTCACATTTGTAGGTGGATCATCAGTGTTAGAGCTAAAATTAGCATGTTTAAAGTGATTTTCATGCTTCCAGGGGCTCGGGAAGTTAATTAAATACCATTTGGAGGCATTTAATGTTCGAGCAAAAACGGCTGATTTTCGACAAAAGAGATAACACCCCCCCCATTACGTCATGCTTCAGAAATGTGGAAAATGGTCCGTTTTCAAATGTTTTATTTTTGAACGTCAGTTCACATTTGTAGGTGGATCATCAGTGTTAGAGCTAAAATTAGCATGTTTAAAGTGATTTTCATGCTTCCAGGGGCTCGGGAAGTGAAATAAATACCATTTGGAGGCATTTAATGTTCGACCAAAAACGGCTGATTTTCGACAAAAGAGATAACACCCCCCCATTACGTCATGCTTCAGAAATGTGGAAAATGGTCCGTTTTCAAATGTTTTATTTTTGAACGTCAGTTCACATTTGTAGGTGGATCATCAGTGTTAGAGCTAAAATTAGCATGTTTAAAGTGATTTTCATGCTTCCAGGGGCTTGGGAAGTTAATTAAATACCATTTGGAGGCATTTAATGTTCGAGCAAAAACGGCTGATTTTCGACAAAAGAGATAACACCCCCCCATTACGTCATGCTTCAGAAATGTGGAAAATGGTCCGTTTTCAAATGTTTTATTTTTGAACGTCAGTTCACATTTGTAGGTGGATCATCAGTGTTAGAGCTAAAATTAGCATGTTTAAAGTGATTTTCATGCTTCCAGGGGCCCAAAACACAAGATTAATGGAATGGTTAAAAGTGCATGAAAATGGCCAATTTACTCACTCTGAGTTCTCAAAAAGGGTTTCTTCACCCCGGGAAGTGAAATAAATACCATTTGGAGGCATTTAATGTTCGAGCAAAAACGGCTGATTTTCGACAAAAGAGATAACACCCCCCCATTACGTCATGCTTCAGAAATGTGGAAAATGGCCGGTTTTCTAATGTTTTATTTTTGAACATCAGTTCACATTTGTAGGTGGATCATCAGTCTTAGAGCTAAAATTAGCATGTTTAAAGTGATTTTCATGCTTCCAGGGGCTTGGGAAGTTAATTAAATACCATTTGGAGGCATTTAATGTTCGAGCAAAAACGGCTGATTTTCGACAAAAGAGATAACACCCCCCAATTACGTCATGCTTCAGAAATGTGGAAAATGGTCCGTTTTCAAATGTTTTATTTTTGAACGTCAGTTCACATTTGTAGGTGGATCATCAGTGTTAGAGCTAAAATTAGCATGTTTAAAGTGATTTTCATGCTTCCAGGGGCCCAAAACACAAGATTTATGGAATGGTTAAAAGTGCATGAAAATGGCCAATTTACTCACTCTGAGTTCTCAAAAAGGGTTTCTTCACCCCGGGAAGTTAATTAAATACCATTTGGAGGCATTTAATGTTCGAGCAAAAACGGCTGATTTTCGACAAAAGAGATAACACCCCCGCATTACGTCATGCTTCAGAAATGTGGAAAATGGTCCGTTTTCAAATGTTTTATTTTTGAACGTCAGTTCACATTTGTAGGTGGATCATCAGTGTTAGAGCTAAAGTTAGCATGTTTAAAGTGATTTTCATGCTTCCAGGGGCTCGGGAAGTGAAATAAATACCATTTGGAGGCATTTAATGTTCGACCAAAAACGGCTGATTTTCGACAAAAGAGATAACACCCCCCCATTACGTCATGCTTCAGAAATGTGGAAAATGGTCCGTTTTCAAATGTTTTATTTTTGAACGTCAGTTCACATTTGTAGGTGGATCATCAGTGTTAGAGCTAAAATTAGCATGTTTAAAGTGATTTTCATGCTTCCAGGGGCTCGGGAAGTTAATTAAATACCATTTGGAGGCATTTAATGTTCGAGCAAAAACGGCTGATTTTCGACAAAAGAGATAACACCCCCCCATTACGTCATGCTTCAGAAATGTGGAAAATGGTCCGTTTTCAAATGTTTTATTTTTGAACGTCAGTTCACATTTGTAGGTGGATCATCAGTGTTAGAGCTAAAATTAGCATGTTTAAAGTGATTTTCATGCTTCCAGGGGCCCAAAACACAAGATTAATGGAATGGTTAAAAGTGCATGAAAATGGCCAATTTACTCACTCTGAGTTCTCAAAAAGGGTTTCTTCACCCCGGGAAGTGAAATAAATACCATTTGGAGGCATTTAATGTTCGAGCAAAAACGGCTGATTTTTCGACAAAAGAGATAACACCCCCCCATTACGTCATGCTTCAGAAATGTGGAAAATGGTCCGTTTTCAAATGTTTTATTTTTGAACGTCAGTTCACATTTGTAGGTGGATCATCAGTGTTAGAGCTAAAATTAGCATGTTTAAAGTGATTTTCATGCTTCCAGGGGCTCGGGAAGTTAATTAAATACCATTTGGAGGCATTTAATGTTCGAGCAAAAACGGCTGATTTTCGACAAAAGAGATAACACCCCCCCCATTATGTCATGCTTCAGAAATGTGGAAAATGGTCCGTTTTCAAATGTTTTATTTTTGAACGTCAGTTCACATTTGTAGGTGGATCATCAGTGTTAGAGCTAAAATTAGCATGTTTAAAGTGATTTTCATGCTTCCAGGGGCTCGGGAAGTTAATTAAATACCATTTGGAGGCATTTAATGTTCGAGCAAAAACGGCTGATTTTCGACAAAAGAGATAACACCCCCCAATTACGTCATGCTTCAGAAATGTGGAAAATGGTCCGTTTTCAAATGTTTTATTTTTGAACGTCAGTTCACATTTGTAGGTGGATCATCAGTGTTAGAGCTAAAATTAGCATGTTTAAAGTGATTTTCATGCTTCCAGGGGCCCAAAACACAAGATTTATGGAATGGTTAAAAGTGCATGAAAATGGCCAATTTACTCACTCTGAGTTCTCAAAAAGGGTTTCTTCACCCCGGGAAGTTAATTAAATACCATTTGGAGGCATTTAATGTTCGAGCAAAAACGGCTGATTTTCGACAAAAGAGATAACACCCCCCCATTACGTCATGCTTCAGAAATGTGGAAAATGGTCCGTTTTCAAATGTTTTATTTTTGAACGTCAGTTCACATTTGTAGGTGGATCATCAGTGTTAGAGCTAAAATTAGCATGTTTAAAGTGATTTTCATGCTTCCAGGGGCTCGGGAAGTTAATTAAATACCATTTGGAGGCATTTAATGTTCGAGCAAAAACGGCTGATTTTCGACAAAAGAGATAACACCCCCCCATTACGTCATGCTTCAGAAATGTGGAAAATGGTCCGTTTTCAAATGTTTTATTTTTGAACGTCAGTTCACATTTGTAGGTGGATCATCAGTGTTAGAGCTAAAATTAGCATGTTTAAAGTGATTTTCATGCTTCCAGGGGCTCGGGAAGTGAAATAAATACCATTTGGAGGCATTTAATGTTCGAGCAAAAACGGCTGATTTTCGACAAAATAGATAACACCCCCCCATTACGTCATGCTTCAGAAATGTGGAAAATGGTCCGTTTTCAAATGTTTTATTTTTGAACGTCAGTTCACATTTGTAGGTGGATCATCAGTGTTAGAGCTAAAATTTGCATGTTTAAAGTGATTTTCATGCTTCCAGGGGCCCAAAACACAAGATTTATGGAATGGTTAAAAGTGCATGAAAATGGCCAATTTACTCACTCTGAGTTCTCAAAAAGGGTTTCTTCACCCCGGGAAGTTAATTAAATACCATTTGGAGGCATTTAATGTTCGAGCAAAAACGGCTGATTTTCGACAAAAGAGATAACACCCCCCCATTACGTCATGCTTCAGAAATGTGGAAAATGGTCCGTTTTCAAATGTTTTTTTTTTGAACGTCAGTTCACATTTGTAGGTGGATCATCAGTGTTAGAGCTAAAATTAGCATGTTTAAAGTGATTTTCATGCTTCCAGGGGCTCGGGAAGTTAATTAAATACCATTTGGAGGCATTTAATGTTCGAGCAAAAACGGCTGATTTTCGACAAAAGAGATAACACCCCCCCATTACGTCATGCTTCAGAAATGTGGAAAATGGTCCGTTTTCAAATGTTTTATTTTTGAACATCAGTTCACATTTGTAGGTGGATCATCAGTGTTAGAGCTAAAATTAGCATGTTTAAAGTGATTTTCATGCTTCCAGGGGCCCAAAACACAAGATTTATGGAATGGTTAAAAGTGCATGAAAATGGCCAATTTTCTCACTCTGAGTTCTCAAAAAGGGTTTCTTCACCCCGGGAAGTTAATTAAATACCATTTGGAGGCATTTAATGTTCGAGCAAAAACGGCTGATTTTCGACAAAAGAGATAACACCCCCCCATTACGTCATGCTTCAGAAATGTGGAAAATGGTCCGTTTTAAAATGTTTTATTTTTGAACGTCAGTTCACATTTGTAGGTGGATCATCAGTGTTAGAGCTAAAATTAGCATGTTTAAAGTGATTTTCATGCTTCCAGGGGCTCGGGAAGTTAATTAAATACCATTTGGAGGCATTTAATGTTCGAGCAAAAACGGCTGATTTTCGACAAAAGAGATAACACCCCCCCATTACGTCATGCTTCAGAAATGTGGAAAATGGTCCGTTTTCAAATGTTTTATTTTTGAACGTCAGTTCACATTTGTAGGTGGATGATCAGTGTTAGAGCTAAAATTAGCATGTTTAAAGTGATTTTCATGCTTCCAGGGGCTCGGGAAGTGAAATAAATACCATTTGGAGGCATTTAATGTTCGACCAAAAACGGCTGATTTTCGACAAAAGAGATAACACCCCCCCATTACGTCATGCTTCAGAAATGTGGAAAATGGTCCGTTTTCAAATGTTTTATTTTTGAACGTCAGTTCACATTTGTAGGTGGATCATCAGTGTTAGAGCTAAAATTAGCATGTTTAAAGTGATGTTCATGCTTCCAGGGGCTCGGGAAGTTAATTAAATACCATTTGGAGGCATTTAATGTTCGAGCAAAAACGGCTGATTTTCGACAAAAGAGATAACACCCCCCCATTACGTCATGCTTCAGAAATGTGGAAAATGGTCCGTTTTCAAATGTTTTATTTTTGAACGTCAGTTCACATTTGTAGGTGGATCATCAGTGTTAGAGCTAAAATTAGCATGTTTAAAGTGATTTTCATGCTTCCAGGGGCCCAAAACACAAGATTAATGGAATGGTTAAAAGTGCATGAAAATGGCCAATTTACTCACTCTGAGTTCTCAAAAAGGGTTTCTTCACCCCGGGAAGTGAAATAAATACCATTTGGAGGCATTTAATGTTCGAGCAAAAACGGCTGATTTTCGACAAAAGAGATAACACCGCCCCATTACGTCATGCTTCAGAAATGTGGAAAATGGTCCGTTTTCAAATGTTTTATTTTTGAACGTCAGTTCACATTTGTAGGTGGATCATCAGTGTTAGAGCTAAAATTAGCATGTTTAAAGTGATTTTCATGCTTCCAGGGGCTCGAGAAGTTAATTAAATACCATTTGGAGGCATTTAATGTTCGAGCAAAAACGGCTGATTTTCGACAAAAGAGATAACACCCCCCAATTACGTCATGCTTCAGAAATGTGGAAAATGGTCCGTTTTCAAATGTTTTATTTTTGAACGTCAGTTCACATTTGTAGGTGGATCATCAGTGTTAGAGCTAAAATTAGCATGTTTAAAGTGATTTTCATGCTTCCAGGGGCCCAAAACACAAGATTTATGGAATGGTTAAAAGTGCATGAAAATGGCCAATTTACTCACTCTGAGTTCTCAAAAAGGGTTTCTTCACCCCGGGAAGTTAATTAAATACCATTTGGAGGCATTTAATGTTCGAGCAAAAACGGCTGATTTTCGACAAAAGAGATAACACCCCCCCATTACGTCATGCTTCAGAAATGTGGAAAATGGTCCGTTTTCAAATGTTTTATTTTTGAACGTCAGTTCACATTTGTAGGTGGATCATCAGTGTTAGAGCTAAAATTAGCATGTTTAAAGTGATTTTCATGCTTCCAGGGGCTCGGGAAGTTAATTAAATACCATTTGGAGGCATTTAATGTTCGAGCAAAAACGGCTGATTTTCGACAAAAGAGATAACACCCCCCCCATTACGTCATGCTTCAGAAATGTGGAAAATGGTCCGTTTTCAAATGTTTTATTTTTGAACGTCAGTTCACATTTGTAGGTGGATCATCAGTGTTAGAGCTAAAATTAGCATGTTTAAAGTGATTTTCATGCTTCCAGGGGCTCGGGAAGTGAAATAAATACCATTTGGAGGCATTTAATGTTCGACCAAAAACGGCTGATTTTCGACAAAAGAGATAACACCCCCCCATTACGTCATGCTTCAGAAATGTGGAAAATGGTCCGTTTTCAAATGTTTTATTTTTGAACGTCAGTTCACATTTGTAGGTGGATCATCAGTGTTAGAGCTAAAATTAGCATGTTTAAAGTGATTTTCATGCTTCCAGGGGCTCGGGAAGTTAATTAAATACCATTTGGAGGCATTTAATGTTCGAGCAAAAACGGCTGATTTTCGACAAAAGAGATAACACCCCCCCATTACGTCATGCTTCAGAAATGTGGAAAATGGTCCGTTTTCAAATGTTTTATTTTTGAACGTCAGTTCACATTTGTAGGTGGATCATCAGTGTTAGAGCTAAAATTAGCATGTTTAAAGTGATTTTCATGCTTCCAGGGGCCCAAAACACAAGATTAATGGAATGGTTAAAAGTGCATGAAAATGGCCAATTTACTCACTCTGAGTTCTCAAAAAGGGTTTCTTCACCCCGGGAAGTGAAATAAATACCATTTGGAGGCATTTAATGTTCGAGCAAAAACGGCTGATTTTCGACAAAAGAGATAACACCCCCCCATTACGTCATGCTTCAGAAATGTGGAAAATGGTCCGTTTTCAAATGTTTTATTTTTGAACGTCAGTTCACATTTGTAGGTGGATCATCAGTGTTAGAGCTAAAATTAGCATGTTTAAAGTGATTTTCATGCTTCAAGGGGCTTGGGAAGTTAATTAAATACCATTTGGAGGCATTTAATGTTCGAGCAAAAACGGCTGATTTTCGACAAAAGAGATAACACCCCCCCCATTACGTCATGCTTCAGAAATGTGGAAAATGGTCCGTTTTCAAATGTTTTATTTTTGAACGTCAGTTCACATTTGTAGGTGGATCATCAGTGTTAGAGCTAAAATTAGCATGTTTAAAGTGATTTTCATGCTTCCAGGGGCTCGGGAAGTTAATTAAATACCATTTGGAGGCATTTAATGTTCGAGCAAAAACGGCTGATTTTCGACAAAAGAGATAACACCCCCCAATTACGTCATGCTTCAGAAATGTGGAAAATGGTCCGTTTTCAAATGTTTTATTTTTGAACGTCAGTTCACATTTGTAGGTGGATCATCAGTGTTAGAGCTAAAATTAGCATGTTTAAAGTGATTTTCATGCTTCCAGGGGCCCAAAACACAAGATTTATGGAATGGTTAAAAGTGCATGAAAATGGCCAATTTACTCACTCTGAGTTCTCAAAAAGGGTTTCTTCACCCCGGGAAGTTAATTAAATACCATTTGGAGGCATTTAATGTTCGAGCAAAAACGGCTGATTTTCGACAAAAGAGATAACACCCCCCCATTACGTCATGCTTCAGAAATGTGGAAAATGGTCCGTTTTCAAATGTTTTATTTTTGAACGTCAGTTCACATTTGTAGGTGGATCATCAGTGTTAGAGCTAAAATTAGCATGTTTAAAGTGATTTTCATGCTTCCAGGGGCTCGGGAAGTTAATTAAATACCATTTGGAGGCATTTAATGTTCGAGCAAAAACGGCTGATTTTCGACAAAAGAGATAACACCCCCCCATTACGTCATGCTTCAGAAATGTGGAAAATGGTCCGTTTTCAAATGTTTTATTTTTGAACGTCAGTTCACATTTGTAGGTGGATCATCAGTGTTAGAGCTAAAATTAGCATGTTTAAAGTGATTTTCATGCTTCCAGGGGCTCGGGAAGTGAAATAAATACCATTTGGAGGCATTTAATGTTCGAGCAAAAACGGCTGATTTTCGACAAAATAGATAACACCCCCCCATTACGTCATGCTTCAGAAATGTGGAAAATGGTCCGTTTTCAAATGTTTTATTTTTGAACGTCAGTTCACATTTGTAGGTGGATCATCAGTGTTAGAGCTAAAATTTGCATGTTTAAAGTGATTTTCATGCTTCCAGGGGCCCAAAACACAAGATTTATGGAATGGGTAAAAGTGCATGAAAATGGCCAATTTACTCACTCTGAGTTCTCAAAAAGGGTTTCTTCACCCCGGGAAGTTAATTAAATACCATTTGGAGGCATTTAATGTTCGAGCAAAAACGGCTGATTTTCGACAAAAGAGATAACACCCCCCATTACGTCATGCTTCAGAAATGTGGAAAATGGTCCGTTTTCAAATGTTTTATTTTTGAACGTCAGTTCACATTTGTAGGTGGATCATCAGTGTTAGAGCTAAAATTAGCATGTTTAAAGTGATTTTCATGCTTCCAGGGGCTCGGGAAGTTAATTAAATACCATTTGGAGGCATTTAATGTTCGAGCAAAAACGGCTGATTTTCGACAAAAGAGATAACACCCCCCCATTACGTCGTGCTTCAGAAATGTGGAAAATGGTCCGTTTTCAAATGTTTTATTTTTGAACGTCAGTTCACATTTGTAGGTGGATCATCAGTGTTAGAGCTAAAATTAGCATGTTTAAAGTGATTTTCATGCTTCCAGGGGCCCAAAACACAAGATTTATGGAATGGTTAAAAGTGCATGAAAATGGCCAATTTACTCACTCTGAGTTCTCAAAAAGGGTTTCTTCACCCCGGGAAGTTAATTAAATACCATTTGGAGGCATTTAATGTTCGAGCAAAAACGGCTGATTTTCGACAAAAGAGATAACACCCCCCCATTACGTCATGCTTCAGAAATGTGGAAAATGGTCAGTTTTCAAATGTTTTATTTTTGAACGTCAGTTCACATTTGTAGGTGGATCATCAGTGTTAGAGCTAAAATTAGCATGTTTAAAGTGATTTTCATGCTTCCAGGGGCTCGGGAAGTTAATTAAATACCATTTGGAGGCATTTAATGTTCGAGCAAAAACGGCAGATTTTCGACAAAAGAGATAACACCCCCCCATTACGTCATGCTTCAGAAATGTGGAAAATGGTCCGTTTTCAAATGTTTTATTTTTGAACGTCAGTTCACATTTGTAGGTGGATCATCAGTGTTAGAGCTAAAATTAGCATGTTTAAAGTGATTTTCATGCTTCCAGGGGCTCGGGAAGTGAAATAAATACCATTTGGAGGCATTTAATGTTCGAGCAAAAACGGCTGATTTTCGACAAAAGAGATAACACCCCCCCATTACGTCATGCTTCAGAAATGTGGAAAATGGTCCGTTTTCAAATGTTTTATTTTTGAACGTCAGTTCACATTTGTAGGTGGATCATCAGTGTTAGAGCTAAAATTAGCATGTTTAAAGTGATTTTCATGCTTCCAGGGGCCCAAAACACAAGATTTATGGAATGGTTAAAAGTGCATGAAAATGGCCAATTTACTCACTCTGAGTTCTCAAAAAGGGTTTCTTCACCCCGGGAAGTTAATTAAATACCATTTGGAGGCATTTAATGTTCGAGCAAAAACGGCTGATTTTCGACAAAAGAGATAACACCCCCCCATTACGTCATGCTTCAGAAATGTGGAAAATGGCCGTTTTCAAATGTTTTATTTTTGAACGTCAGTTCACATTTGTAGGTGGATCATCAGTGTTAGAGCTAAAATTAGCATGTTTAAAGTGATTTTCATGCTTCCAGGGGCTCGGGAAGTTAATTAAATACCATTTGGAGGCATTTAATGTTCGAGCAAAAACGGCTGATTTTCGACAAAAGAGATAACACCCCCCCATTACGTCATGCTTCAGAAATGTGGAAAATGGTCCGTTTTCAAATGTTTTATTTTTGAACGTCAGTTCACATTTGTAGGTGGATCATCAGTGTTAGAGCTAAAATTAGCATGTTTAAAGTGATTTTCATGCTTCCAGGGGCCCAAAACTCAAGATTTATGGAATGGTTAAAAGTGCATGAAAATGGCCAATTTACTCACTCTGAGTTCTCAAAAAGGGTTTCTTCACCCCGGGAAGTTAATTAAATACCATTTGGAGGCATTTAATGTTCGAGCAAAAACGGCTGATTTTCGACAAAAGAGATAACACCCCCCCCATTACGTCATGCTTCAGAAATGTGGAAAATGGTCCGTTTTCAAATGTTTTATTTTTGAACGTCAGTTCACATTTGTAGGTGGATCATCAGTGTTAGAGCTAAAATTAGCATGTTTAAAGTGATTTTCATGCTTCCAGGGGCTCGGGAAGTTAATTAAATACCATTTGGAGGCATTTAATGTTCGAGCAAAAACGGCTGATTTTCGACAAAAGAGATAACACCCCCGCCATTACGTCATGCTTCAGAAATGTGGAAAATGGTCCGTTTTCAAATGTTTTATTTTTGAACGTCAGTTCACATTTGTAGGTGGATCATCGGTGTTAGAGCTGAAATTAGCATGTTTAAAGTGATTTTCATGCTTCCAGGGGCTCGGGAAGTTAATTAAATACCATTTGGATGCATTTAATGTTCGAGCAAAAACGGCTGATTTTCGACAAAAGAGATAACACCCCCCCATTACGTCATGCTTCAGAAATGTGGAAAATGGTCCGTTTTCAAATGTTTTATTTTTGAACGTCAGTTCACATTTGTAGGTGGATCATCAGTGTTGGAGCTAAAATTAGCATGTTTAAAGTGATTTTCATGCTTCCAGGGGCCCAAAACACAAGATTTATGGAATGGTTAAAAGTGCATGAAAATGGCCAATTTACTCACTCTGAGTTCTCAAAAAGGGTTTCTTCACCCCGGGAAGTTAATTAAATACCATTTGGAGGCATTTAATGTTCGAGCAAAAACGGCTGATTTTCGACAAAAGAGATAACACCCCCCCATTACGTCATGCTTCAGAAATGTGGAAAATGGTCCGTTTTCAAATGTTTTATTTTTGAACGTCAGTTCACATTTGTAGGTGGATCATCAGTGTTAGAGCTAAAATTAGCATGTTTAAAATGATTTTCATGCTTCCAGGGGCTCGGGAAGTTAATTAAATACCATTTGGAGGCATTTAATGTTCGAGCAAAAACGGCTGATTTTCGACAAAAGAGATAACACCCCCCATTACGTCATGCTTCAGAAATGTGGAAAATGGTCCGTTTTCAAATGTTTTATTTTTGAACGTCAGTTCACATTTGTAGGTGGATCATCAGTGTTAGAGCTAAAATTAGCATGTTTAAAGTGATTTTCATGCTTCCAGGGGCTCGGGAAGTGAAATAAATACCATTTGGAGGCATTTAATGTTCGAGCAAAAACGGCTGATTTTCGACAAAAGAGATACCACCCCCCCATTACGTCATGCTTCAGAAATGTGGAAAATGGTCTGTTTTCAAATGTTTTATTTTTGAACGTCAGTTCACATTTGTAGGTGGATCATCAGTGTTAGAGCTAAAATTAGCATGTTTAAAGTGATTTTCATGCTTCCAGGGGCTCGGGAAGTTAATTAAATACCATTTGGAGGCATTTAATGTTCGAGCAAAAACAGCTGATTTTCGACAAAAGAGATAACACCCCCCCATTACGTCATGCTTCAGAAATGTGGAAAATGGTCCGTTTTCAAATGTTTTATTTTTGAACGTCAGTTCACATTTGTAGGTGGATCATCAGTGTTAGAGCTAAAATTAGCATGTTTAAAGTGATTTTCATGCTTCCAGGGGCCCAAAACACA
Source organism: Lissotriton vulgaris (assembly GCF_964263255.1). Classification (NCBI taxonomy): domain Eukaryota; kingdom Metazoa; phylum Chordata; class Amphibia; order Caudata; family Salamandridae; genus Lissotriton; species Lissotriton vulgaris. The sequence continues at coordinate 104,846 of NW_028251214.1, forward strand.
AGATTTATGGAATGGTTAAAAGTGCATGAAAATGGCCAATTTACTCACTCTGAGTTCTCAAAAAGGGTTTCTTCACCCCGGGAAGTTAATTAAATACCATTTGGAGGCATTTAATGTTCGAGCAAAAACGGCTGATTTTCGACAAAAGAGATAACACCCCCCCATTACGTCATGCTTCAGAAATGTGGAAAATGGCCGTTTTCAAATGTTTTATTTTTGAACGTCAGTTCACATTTGTAGGTGGATCATCAGTGTTAGAGCTAAAATTAGCATGTTTAAAGTGATTTTCATGCTTCCAGGGGCTCGGGAAGTTAATTAAATACCATTTGGAGGCATTTAATGTTCGAGCAAAAACGGCTGATTTTCGACAAAAGAGATAACACCCCCCCATTACGTCATGCTTCAGAAATGTGGAAAATGGTCCGTTTTCAAATGTTTTATTTTTGAACGTCAGTTCACATTTGTAGGTGGATCATCAGTGTTAGAGCTAAAATTAGCATGTTTAAAGTGATTTTCATGCTTCCAGGGGCCCAAAACTCAAGATTTATGGAATGGTTAAAAGTGCATGAAAATGGCCAATTTACTCACTCTGAGTTCTCAAAAAGGGTTTCTTCACCCCGGGAAGTTAATTAAATACCATTTGGAGGCATTTAATGTTCGAGCAAAAACGGCTGATTTTCGACAAAAGAGATAACACCCCCCCCATTACGTCATGCTTCAGAAATGTGGAAAATGGTCCGTTTTCAAATGTTTTATTTTTGAACGTCAGTTCACATTTGTAGGTGGATCATCAGTGTTAGAGCTAAAATTAGCATGTTTAAAGTGATTTTCATGCTTCCAGGGGCTCGGGAAGTTAATTAAATACCATTTGGAGGCATTTAATGTTCGAGCAAAAACGGCTGATTTTCGACAAAAGAGATAACACCCCCGCCATTACGTCATGCTTCAGAAATGTGGAAAATGGTCCGTTTTCAAATGTTTTATTTTTGAACGTCAGTTCACATTTGTAGGTGGATCATCAGTGTTAGAGCTAAAATTAGCATGTTTAAAGTGATTTTCATGCTTCCAGGGGCCCAAAACAAAAGATTTATGGAATGGTTAAAAGTGCATGAAAATGGCCAATATACTCACTCTGAGTTCTCAAAAAGGGTTTCTTCACCCCGGGAAGTTAATTAAATACCATTTGGAGGCATTTAATGTTCGAGCAAAAACGACTGATTTTCGACAAAAGAGATAACACCCCCCCATTACGTCATGCTTCAGAAATGTGGAAAATGGACCGTTTTCAAATGTTTTATTTTTGAACGTCAGTTCACATTTGTAGGTGGATCATCGGTGTTAGAGCTGAAATTAGCATGTTTAAAGTGATTTTCATGCTTCCAGGGGCTCGGGAAGTTAATTAAATACCATTTGGATGCATTTAATGTTCGAGCAAAAACGGCTGATTTTCGACAAAAGAGATAACACCCCCCCATTACGTCATGCTTCAGAAATGTGGAAAATGGTCCGTTTTCAAATGTTTTATTTTTGAACGTCAGTTCACATTTGTAGGTGGATCATCAGTGTTGGAGCTAAAATTAGCATGTTTAAAGTGATTTTCATGCTTCCAGGGGCCCAAAACACAAGATTTATGGAATGGTTAAAAGTGCATGAAAATGGCCAATTTACTCACTCTGAGTTCTCAAAAAGGGTTTCTTCACCCCGGGAAGTTAATTAAATACCATTTGGAGGCATTTAATGTTCGAGCAAAAACGGCTGATTTTCGACAAAAGAGATAACACCCCCCCATTACGTCATGCTTCAGAAATGTGGAAAATGGTCCGTTTTCAAATGTTTTATTTTTGAACGTCAGTTCACATTTGTAGGTGGATCATCAGTGTTAGAGCTAAAATTAGCATGTTTAAAATGATTTTCATGCTTCCAGGGGCTCGGGAAGTTAATTAAATACCATTTGGAGGCATTTAATGTTCGAGCAAAAACGGCTGATTTTCGACAAAAGAGATAACACCCCCCATTACGTCATGCTTCAGAAATGTGGAAAATGGTCCGTTTTCAAATGTTTTATTTTTGAACGTCAGTTCACATTTGTAGGTGGATCATCAGTGTTAGAGCTAAAATTAGCATGTTTAAAGTGATTTTCATGCTTCCAGGGGCTCGGGAAGTGAAATAAATACCATTTGGAGGCATTTAATGTTCGAGCAAAAACGGCTGATTTTCGACAAAAGAGATACCACCCCCCCCCATTACGTCATGCTTCAGAAATGTGGAAAATGGTCTGTTTTCAAATGTTTTATTTTTGAACGTCAGTTCACATTTGTAGGTGGATCATCAGTGTTAGAGCTAAAATTAGCATGTTTAAAGTGATTTTCATGCTTCCAGGGGCTCGGGAAGTTAATTAAATACCATTTGGAGGCATTTAATGTTCGAGCAAAAACAGCTGATTTTCGACAAAAGAGATAACACCCCCCCATTACGTCATGCTTCAGAAATGTGGAAAATGGTCCGTTTTCAAATGTTTTATTTTTGAACGTCAGTTCACATTTGTAGGTGGATCATCAGTGTTAGAGCTGAAATTAGCATGTTTAAAGTGATTTTCATGCTTCCAGGGGCCCAAAACACAAGATTAATGGAATGGTTAAAAGTGCATGAAAATGGCCAATTTACTCACTCTGAGTTCTCAAAAAGGGTTTCTTCACCCCGGGAAGTGAAATAAATACCATTTGGAGGCATTTAATGTTCGAGCAAAAATGGCTGATTTTCGACAAAAGAGATAACACCCCCCCCATTACGTCATGCTTCAGAAATGTGGAAAATGGTCCGTTTTCAAATGTTTTATTTTTGAACGTCAGTTCACATTTGTAGGTGGATCATCAGTGTTAGAGCTAAAATTAGCATGTTTAAAGTGATTTTCATGCTTCCAGGGGCTCGGGAAGTTAATTAAATACCATTTGGAGGCATTTAATGTTCGAGCAAAAACGGCTGATTTTCGACAAAAGAGATAACACCCCCCCCATTACGTCATGCTTCAGAAATGTGGAAAATGGTCCGTTTTCAAATGTTTTATTTTTGAACGTCAGTTCACATTTGTAGGTGGATCATCAGTGTTAGAGCTAAAATTAGCATGTTTAAAGTGATTTTCATGCTTCCAGGGGCTCGGGAAGTTAATTAAATACCATTTGGAGGCATTTAATGTTCGAGCAAAAACGGCAGATTTTCGACAAAAGAGATAACACCCCCCCATTACGTCATGCTTCAGAAATGTGGAAAATGGTCCGTTTTCAAATGTTTTATTTTTGAACGTCAGTTCACATTTGTAGGTGGATCATCAGTGTTAGAGCTAAAATTAGCATGTTTAAAGTGATTTTCATGCTTCCAGGGGCTCGGGAAGTTAATTAAATACCATTTGGAGGCATTTAATGTTCGAGCAAAAACGGCTGATTTTCGACAAAAGAGATAACACCCCCCCATTACGTCATGCTTCAGAAATGTGGAAAATGGTCCGTTTTCAAATGTTTTATTTTTGAACGTCAGTTCACATTTGTAGGTGGATCATCAGTGTTAGAGCTAAAATTAGCATGTTTAAAATGATTTTCATGCTTCCAGGGGCTCGGGAAGTTAATTAAATACCATTTGGAGGCATTTAATGTTCGAGCAAAAACGGCTGATTTTCGACAAAAGAGATAACACCCCCCATTACGTCATGCTTCAGAAATGTGGAAAATGGTCCGTTTTCAAATGTTTTATTTTTGAACGTCAGTTCACATTTGTAGGTGGATCATCAGTGTTAGAGCTAAAATTAGCATGTTTAAAGTGATTTTCATGCTTCCAGGGGCTCGGGAAGTGAAATAAATACCATTTGGAGGCATTTAATGTTCGAGCAAAAACGGCTGATTTTCGACAAAAGAGATACCACCCCCCCATTACGTCATGCTTCAGAAATGTGGAAAATGGTCTGTTTTCAAATGTTTTATTTTTGAACGTCAGTTCACATTTGTAGGTGGATCATCAGTGTTAGAGCTAAAATTAGCATGTTTAAAGTGATTTTCATGCTTCCAGGGGCTCGGGAAGTTAATTAAATACCATTTGGAGGCATTTAATGTTCGAGCAAAAACGGCTGATTTTCGACAAAAGAGATAACACCCCCCCATTACGTCATGCTTCAGAAATGTGGAAAATGGTCCGTTTTCAAATGTTTTATTTTTGAACGTCAGTTCACATTTGTAGGTGGATCATCAGTGTTAGAGCTGAAATTAGCATGTTTAAAGTGATTTTCATGCTTCCAGGGGCCCAAAACACAAGATTAATGGAATGGTTAAAAGTGCATGAAAATGGCCAATTTACTCACTCTGAGTTCTCAAAAAGGGTTTCTTCACCCCGGGAAGTGAAATAAATACCATTTGGAGGCATTTAATGTTCGAGCAAAAATGGCTGATTTTCGACAAAAGAGATAACACCCCCCCATTACGTCATGCTTCAGAAATGTGGAAAATGGTCCGTTTTCAAATGTTTTATTTTTGAACGTCAGTTCACATTTGTAGGTGGATCATCAGTGTTAGAGCTAAAATTAGCATGTTTAAAGTGATTTTCATGCTTCCAGGGGCTCGGGAAGTTAATTAAATACCATTTGGAGGCATTTAATGTTCGAGCAAAAACGGCTGATTTTCGACAAAAGAGATAACACCCCCCCCATTACGTCATGCTTCAGAAATGTGGAAAATGGTCCGTTTTCAAATGTTTTATTTTTGAACGTCAGTTCACATTTGTAGGTGGATCATCAGTGTTAGAGCTAAAATTAGCATGTTTAAAGTGATTTTCATGCTTCCAGGGGCTCGGGAAGTTAATTAAATACCATTTGGAGGCATTTAATGTTCGAGCAAAAACGGCTGATTTTCGACAAAAGAGATAACACCCCCCCCATTACGTCATGCTTCAGAAATGTGGAAAATGGTCCGTTTTCAAATGTTTTATTTTTGAACGTCAGTTCACATTTGTAGGTGGATCATCAGTGTTAGAGCTAAAATTAGCATGTTTAAAGTGATTTTCATGCTTCCAGGGGCTCGGGAAGTTAATTAAATACCATTTGGAGGCATTTAATGTTCGAGCAAAAACTGCAGATTTTCGACAAAAGAGATAACACCCCCCCATTACGTCATGCTTCAGAAATGTGGAAAATGGTCCGTTTTCAAATGTTTTATTTTTGAACGTCAGTTCACATTTGTAGGTGGATCATCAGTGTTAGAGCTAAAATTAGCATGTTTAAAGTGATTTTCATGCTTCCAGGGGCTCGGGAAGTTAATTAAATACCATTTGGAGGCATTTAATGTTCGAGCAAAAACGGCTGATTTTCGACAAAAGAGATAACACCCCCCCATTACGTCATGCTTCAGAAATGTGGAAAATGGTCCGTTTTCAAATGTTTTATTTTTGAACGTCAGTTCACATTTGTAGGTGGATCATCAGTGTTAGAGCTAAAATTAGCATGTTTAAAGTGATTTTCATGCTTCCAGGGGCCCAAAACACAAGATTTATGGAATGGTTAAAAGTGCATGAAAATGGCCAATTTACTCACTCTGAGTTCTCAAAAAGGGTTTCTTCACCCCGGGAAGTTAATTAAATACCATTTGGAGGCATTTAATGTTCGAGCAAAAACGGCTGATTTTCGACAAAAGAGATAACACCCCCCCATTACGTCATGCTTCAGAAATGTGGAAAATGGTCCGTTTTCAAATGTTTTATTTTTGAACGTCAGTTCACATTTGTAGGTGGATCATCAGTGTTAGAGCTAAAATTAGCATGTTTAAAGTGATTTTCATGCTTCCAGGGGCTCGGGAAGTTAATTAAATACCATTTGGAGGCATTTAATGTTCGAGCAAAAACGGCTGATTTTCGACAAAAGAGATAACACCCCCCCCATTACGTCATGCTTCAGAAATGTGGAAAATGGTCCGTTTTCAAATGTTTTATTTTTGAACGTCAGTTCACATTTGTAGGTGGATCATCAGTGTTAGAGCTAAAATTAGCATGTTTAAAGTGATTTTCATGCTTCCAGGGGCTCGGGAAGTGAAATAAATACCATTTGGAGGCATTTAATGTTCGACCAAAAACGGCTGATTTTCGACAAAAGAGATAACACCCCCCCATTACGTCATGCTTCAGAAATGTGGAAAATGGCCGGTTTTCTAATGTTTTATTTTTGAACGTCAGTTCACATTTGTAGGTGGATCATCAGTCTTAGAGCTAAAATTAGCATGTTTAAAGTGATTTTCATGCTTCCAGGGGCTTGGGAAGTTAATTAAATACCATTTGGAGGCATTTAATGTTCGAGCAAAAACGGCTGATTTTCGACAAAAGAGATAACACCCCCCCCATTACGTCATGCTTCAGAAATGTGGAAAATGGTCCGTTTTCAAATGTTTTATTTTTGAACGTCAGTTCACATTTGTAGGTGGATCATCAGTGTTAGAGCTAAAATTAGCATGTTTAAAGTGATTTTCATGCTTCCAGGGGCCCAAAACACAAGATTTATGGAATGGTTAAAAGTGCATGAAAATGGCCAATTCACTCACTCTGAGTTCTCAAAAAGGGTTTCTTCACCCCGGGAAGTTAATTAAATACCATTTGGAGGCATTTAATGTTCGAGCAAAAACGGCTGATTTTCGACAAAAGAGATAACACCCCCCCATTACGTCATGCTTCAGAAATGTGGAAAATGGTCCGTTTTCAAATGTTTTATTTTTGAACGTCAGTTCACATTTGTAGGTGGATCATCAGTGTTAGAGCTAAAATTAGCATGTTTAAAGTGATTTTCATGCTTCCAGGGGCTCGGGAAGTTAATTAAATACCATTTGGAGGCATTTAATGTTCGAGCAAAAACGGCTGATTTTCGACAAAAGAGATAACACCCCCCCATTACGTCATGCTTCAGAAATGTGGAATATGGTCCATTTTCAAATGTTTTATTTTTGAACGTCAGTTCACATTTGTAGGTGGATCATCAGTGTTAGAGCTAAAATTAGCATGTTTAAAGTGATTTTCATGCTTCCAGGGGCTCGGGAAGTGAAATAAATACCATTTGGAGGCATTTAATGTTCGAGCAAAAACGGCTGATTTTCGACAAAAGAGATAACACCCCCCCATTACGTCATGCTTCAGAAATGTGGAAAATGGTCCGTTTTCAAATGTTTTATTTTTGAACGTCAGTTCACATTTGTAGGTGGATCATCAGTGTTAGAGCTAAAATTAGCATGTTTAAAGTGATTTTCATGCTTCCAGGGGCCCAAAACACAAGATTTATGGAATGGTTAAAAGTGCATGAAAATGGCCAATTTACTCACTCTGAGTTCTCAAAAAGGGTTTCTTCACCCCGGGAAGTTAATTAAATACCATTTGGAGGCATTTAATGTTCGAGCAAAAACGGCTGATTTTCGACAAAAGAGATAACACCCCCCCATTACGTCATGCTTCAGAAATGTGGAAAATGGTCCGTTTTCAAATGTTTTATTTTTGAACGTCAGTTCACATTTGTAGGTGGATCATCAGTGTTAGAGCTAAAATTAGCATGTTTAAAGTGATTTTCATGCTTCCAGGGGCTCGGGAAGTTAATTAAATACCATTTGGAGGCATTTAATGTTCGAGCAAAAACGGCTGATTTTCGACAAAAGAGATAACACCCCCCCATTACGTCATGCTTCAGAAATGTGGAAAATGGTCCGTTTTCAAATGTTTTTTTTTTGAACGTCAGTTCACATTTGTAGGTGGATCATCAGTGTTAGAGCTAAAATTAGCATGTTTAAAGTGATTTTCATGCTTCCAGGGGCTCGGGAAGTTAATTAAATACCATTTTGGGGGCATTTAATGTTCGAGCAAAAACGGCTGATTTTCGACAAAAGAGATAACACCCCCCCATTACGTCATGCTTCAGAAATGTGGAAAATGGTCCGTTTTCAAATGTTTTATTTTTGAACGTCAGTTCACATTTGTAGGTGGATCATCAGTGTTAGAGCTAAAATTAGCATGTTTAAAGTGATTTTCATGCTTCCAGGGGCCCAAAACACAAGATTTATGGAATGGTTAAAAGTGCATGAAAATGGCCAATTTTCTCACTCTGAGTTCTCAAAAAGGGTTTCTTCACCCCGGGAAGTTAATTAAATACCATTTGGAGGCATTTAATGTTCGAGCAAAAACGGCTGATTTTCGACAAAAGAGATAACACCCCCCCATTACGTCATGCTTCAGAAATGTGGAAAATGGTCCGTTTTAAAATGTTTTATTTTTGAACGTCAGTTCACATTTGTAGGTGGATCATCAGTGTTAGAGCTAAAATTAGCATGTTTAAAGTGATTTTCATGCTTCCAGGGGCTCGGGAAGTTAATTAAATACCATTTGGAGGCATTTAATGTTCGAGCAAAAACGGCTGATTTTCGACAAAAGAGATAACACCCCCCCATTACGTCATGCTTCAGAAATGTGGAAAATGGTCCGTTTTCAAATGTTTTATTTTTGAACGTCAGTTCACATTTGTAGGTGGATGATCAGTGTTAGAGCTAAAATTAGCATGTTTAAAGTGATTTTCATGCTTCCAGGGGCTCGGGAAGTGAAATAAATACAATTTGGAGGCATTTAATGTTCGACCAAAAACGGCTGATTTTCGACAAAAGAGATAACACCCCCCCATTACGTCATGCTTCAGAAATGTGGAAAATGGTCCGTTTTCAAATGTTTTATTTTTGAACGTCAGTTCACATTTGTAGGTGGATCATCAGTGTTAGAGCTAAAATTAGCATGTTTAAAGTGATTTTCATGCTTCCAGGGGCTCGGGAAGTTAATTAAATACCATTTGGAGGCATTTAATGTTCGAGCAAAAACGGCTGATTTTCGACAAAAGAGATAACACCCCCCCATTACGTCATGCTTCAGAAATGTGGAAAATGGTCCGTTTTCAAATGTTTTATTTTTGAACGTCAGTTCACATTTGTAGGTGGATCATCAGTGTTAGAGCTAAAATTAGCATGTTTAAAGTGATTTTCATGCTTCCAGGGGCCCAAAACACAAGATTTATGGAATGGTTAAAAGTGCATGAAAATGGCCAATTTACTCACTCTGAGTTCTCAAAAAGGGTTTCTTCACCCCGGGAAGTGAAATAAATACCATTTGGAGGCATTTAATGTTCGAGCAAAAACGGCTGATTTTCGACAAAAGAGATAACACCGCCCCATTACGTCATGCTTCAGAAATGTGGAAAATGGTCCGTTTTCAAATGTTTTATTTTTGAACGTCAGTTCACATTTGTAGGTGGATCATCAGTGTTAGAGCTAAAATTAGCATGTTTAAAGTGATTTTCATGCTTCCAGGGGCTCGGGAAGTTAATTAAATACCATTTGGAGGCATTTAATGTTCGAGCAAAAACGGCTGATTTTCGACAAAAGAGATAACACCCCCCCATTACGTCATGCTTCAGAAATGTGGAAAATGGTCCGTTTTAAAATGTTTTATTTTTGAACGTCAGTTCACATTTGTAGGTGGATCATCAGTGTTAGAGCTAAAATTAGCATGTTTAAAGTGATTTTCATGCTTCCAGGGGCTCGGGAAGTTAATTAAATACCATTTGGAGGCATTTAATGTTCGAGCAAAAACGGCTGATTTTCGACAAAAGAGATAACACCCCCCCCATTACGTCATGCTTCAGAAATGTGGAAAATGGTCCGTTTTCAAATGTTTTATTTTTGAACGTCAGTTCACATTTGTAGGTGGATCATCAGTGTTAGAGCTAAAATTAGCATGTTTAAAGTGATTTTCATGCTTCCAGGGGCTCGGGAAGTGAAATAAATACCATTTGGAGGCATTTAATGTTCGACCAAAAACGGCTGATTTTCGACAAAAGAGATAACACCCCCCCATTACGTCATGCTTCAGAAATGTGGAAAATGGTCCGTTTTCAAATGTTTTATTTTTGAACGGCAGTTCACATTTGTAGGTGGATCATCAGTGTTAGAGCTAAAATTAGCATGTTTAAAGTGATTTTCATGCTTCCAGGGGCTCGGGAAGTTAATTAAATACCATTTGGAGGCATTTAATGTTCGAGCAAAAACGGCTGATTTTCGACAAAAGAGATAACACCCCCCCATTACGTCATGCTTCAGAAATGTGGAAAATGGTCCGTTTTCAAATGTTTTATTTTTGAACGTCAGTTCACATTTGTAGGTGGATCATCAGTGTTAGAGCTAAAATTAGCATGTTTAAAGTGATTTTCATGCTTCCAGGGGCCCAAAACACAAGATTAATGGAATGGTTAAAAGTGCATGAAAATGGCCAATTTACTCACTCTGAGTTCTCAAAAAAGGGTTTCTTCACCCCGGGAAGTGAAATAAATACCATTTGGAGGCATTTAATGTTCGAGCAAAAACGGCTGATTTTCGACAAAAGAGATAACACCCCACCATTACGTCATGCTTCAGAAATGTGGAAAATGGTCCGTTTTCAAATGTTTTATTTTTGAACGTCAGTTCACATTTGTAGGTGGATCATCAGTGTTAGAGCTAAAATTAGCATGTTTAAAGTGATTTTCATGCTTCCAGGGGCTTGGGAAGTTAATTAAATACCATTTGGAGGCATTTAATGTTCGAGCAAAAACGGCTGATTTTCGACAAAAGAGATAACACCCCCCCCATTACGTCATGCTTCAGAAATGTGGAAAATGGTCCGTTTTCAAATGTTTTATTTTTGAACGTCAGTTCACATTTGTAGGTGGATCATCAGTGTTAGAGCTAAAATTAGCATGTTTAAAGTGATTTTCATGCTTCCAGGGGCTCGGGAAGTTAATTAAATACCATTTGGAGGCATTTAATGTTCGAGCAAAAACGGCTTATTTTCGACAAAAGAGATAACACCCCCCAATTACGTCATGCTTCAGAAATGTGGAAAATGGTCCGTTTTCAAATGTTTTATTTTTGAACGTCAGTTCACATTTGTAGGTGGATCATCAGTGTTAGAGCTAAAATTAGCATGTTTAAAGTGATTTTCATGCTTCCAGGGGCCCAAAACACAAGATTTATGGAATGGTTAAAAGTGCATGAAAATGGCCAATTTACTCACTCTGAGTTCTCAAAAAGGGTTTCTTCACCCCGGGAAGTTAATTAAATACCATTTGGAGGCATTTAATGTTCGAGCAAAAACGGCTGATTTTCGACAAAAGAGATAACACCCCCCCATTACGTCATGCTTCAGAAATGTGGAAAATGGTCCGTTTTCAAATGTTTTATTTTTGAACGTCAGTTCACATTTGTAGGTGGATCATCAGTGTTAGAGCTAAAATTAGCATGTTTAAAGTGATTTTCATGCTTCCAGGGGCTCGGGAAGTTAATTAAATACCATTTGGAGGCATTTAATGTTCGAGCAAAAACGGCTGATTTTCGACAAAAGAGATAACACCCCCCCCATTACGTCATGCTTCAGAAATGTGGAAAATGGTCCGTTTTCAAATGTTTTATTTTTGAACGTCAGTTCACATTTGTAGGTGGATCATCAGTGTTAGAGCTAAAATTAGCATGTTTAAAGTGATTTTCATGCTTCCAGGGGCTCGGGAAGTGAAATAAATACCATTTGGAGGCATTTAATGTTCGAGCAAAAACGGCTGATTTTCGACAAAATAGATAACACCCCCCCATTACGTCATGCTTCAGAAATGTGGAAAATGGTCCGTTTTCAAATGTTTTATTTTTGAACGTCAGTTCACATTTGTAGGTGGATCATCAGTGTTAGAGCTAAAATTTGCATGTTTAAAGTGATTTTCATGCTTCCAGGGGCCCAAAACACAAGATTTATGGAATGGTTAAAAGTGCATGAAAATGGCCAATTTACTCACTCTGAGTTCTCAAAAAGGGTTTCTTCACCCCGGGAAGTTAATTAAATACCATTTGGAGGCATTTAATGTTCGAGCAAAAACGGCTGATTTTCGACAAAAGAGATAACACCCCCCCCATTACGTCATGCTTCAGAAATGTGGAAAATGGTCGGTTTTCAAATGTTTTATTTTTGAACGTCAGTTCACATTTGTAGGTGGATCATCAGTGTTAGAGCTAAAATTAGCATGTTTAAAGTGATTTTCATGCTTCCAGGGGCTCGGGAAGTTAATTAAATACCATTTGGAGGCATTTAATGTTCGAGCAAAAACGGCTGATTTTCGACAAAAGAGATATCACCCCCCCATTACGTCGTGCTTCAGAAATGTGGAAAATGGTCCGTTTTCAAATGTTTTATTTTTGAACGTCAGTTCACATTTGTAGGTGGATCATCAGTGTTAGAGCTAAAATTAGCATGTTTAAAGTGATTTTCATGCTTCCAGGGGCCCAAAACACAAGATTTATGGAATGGTTAAAAGTGCATGAAAATGGCCAATTTACTCACTCTGAGTTCTCAAAAAGGGTTTCTTCACCCCGGGAAGTTAATTAAATACCATTTGGAGGCATTTAATGTTCGAGCAAAAACGGCTGATTTTCGACAAAAGAGATAACACCCCCCCATTACGTCATGCTTCAGAAATGTGGAAAATGGTCCGTTTTCAAATGTTTTATTTTTGAACGTCAGTTCACATTTGTAGGTGGATCATCAGTGTTAGAGCTAAAATTAGCATGTTTAAAGTGATTTTCATGCTTCCAGGGGCTCGGGAAGTTAATTAAATACCATTTGGAGGCATTTAATGTTCGAGCAAAAACGGCTGATTTTCGACAAAAGAGATAACACCCCCCCATTACGTCATGCTTCAGAAATGTGGAAAATGGTCCGTTTTCAAATGTTTTATTTTTGAACGTCAGTTCACATTTGTAGGTGGATCATCAGTGTTAGAGCTAAAATTAGCATGTTTAAAGTGATTTTCATGCTTCCAGGGGCTCGGGAAGTGAAATAAATACCATTTGGAGGCATTTAATGTTCGAGCAAAAACGGCTGATTTTCGACAAAAGAGATAACACCCCCCCATTACGTCATGCTTCAGAAATGTGGAAAATGGTCCGTTTTCAAATGTTTTATTTTTGAACGTCAGTTCACATTTGTAGGTGGATCATCAGTGTTAGAGCTAAAATTAGCATGTTTAAAGTGATTTTCATGCTTCCAGGGGCCCAAAACACAAGATTTATGGAATGGTTAAAAGTGCATGAAAATGGCCAATTTACTCACTCTGAGTTCTCAAAAAGGGTTTCTTCACCCCGGGAAGTTAATTAAATACCATTTGGAGGCATTTAATGTTCGAGCAAAAACGGCTGATTTTCGACAAAAGAGATAACACCCCCCCATTACGTCATGCTTCAGAAATGTGGAAAATGGTCCGTTTTCAAATGTTTTATTTTTGAACGTCAGTTCACATTTGTAGGTGGATCATCAGTGTTAGAGCTAAAATTAGCATGTTTAAAGTGATTTTCATGCTTCCAGGGGCTCGGGAAGTTAATTAAATACCATTTGGAGGCATTTAATGTTCGAGCAAAAACGGCTGATTTTCGACAAAAGAGATAACACCCCCCCATTACGTCATGCTTCAGAAATGTGGAAAATGGTCCGTTTTCAAATGTTTTATTTTTGAACGTCAGTTCACATTTGTAGGTGGATCATCAGTGTTAGAGCTAAAATTAGCATGTTTAAAGTGATTTTCATGCTTCCAGGGGCCCAAAACTCAAGATTTATGGAATGGTTAAAAGTGCATGAAAATGGCCAATTTACTCACTCTGAGTTCTCAAAAAGGGTTTCTTCACCCCGGGAAGTTAATTAAATACCATTTGGAGGCATTTAATGTTCGAGCAAAAACGGCTGATTTTCGACAAAAGAGATAACACCCCCCCATTACGTCATGCTTCAGAAATGTGGAAAATGGTCCGTTTTCAAATGTTTTATTTTTGAACGTCAGTTCACATTTGTAGGTGGATCATCAGTGTTAGAGCTAAAATTAGCATGTTTAAAGTGATTTTGATGCTTCCAGGGGCCCAAAACACAAGATTTATGGAATGGTTAAAAGTGCATGAAAATGGCCAATATACTCACTCTGAGTTCTCAAAAAGGGTTTCTTCACCCCGGGAAGTTAATTAAATACCATTTGGAGGCATTTAATGTTCGAGCAAAAACGACTGATTTTCGACAAAAGAGATAACACCCCCCCATTACGTCATGCTTCAGAAATGTGGAAAATGGACCGTTTTCAAATGTTTTATATTTGAACGTCAGTTCACATTTGTAGGTGGATCATCGGTGTTAGAGCTGAAATTAGCATGTTTAAAGTGATTTTCATGCTTCCATGGGCTCGGGAAGTTAATTAAATACCATTTGGAGGCATTTAATGTTCGAGCAAAAACGGCTGATTTTCGACAAAAGAGATAACACCCCCCCATTACGTCATGCTTCAGAAATGTGGAAAATGGTCCGTTTTCAAATGTTTTATTTTTGAACGTCAGTTCACATTTGTAGGTGGATCATCAGTGTTAGAGCTAAAATTAGCATGTTTAAAGTGATTTTCATGCTTCCAGGGGCTCGGGAAGTTAATTAAATACCATTTGGAGGCATTTAATGTTCGAGCAAAAACGGCTGATTTTCGACAAAAGAGATAACACCCCCCCATTACGTCATGCTTCAGAAATGTGGAAAATGGTCCGTTTTCAAATGTTTTATTTTTGAACGTCAGTTCACATTTGTAGGTGGATCATCAGTGTTAGAGCTGAAATTAGCATGTTTAAAGTGATTTTCATGCTTCCAGGGGCCCAAAACACAAGATTAATGGAATGGTTAAAAGTGCATGAAAATGGCCAATTTACTCACTCTGAGTTCTCAAAAAGGGTTTCTTCACCCCGGGAAGTGAAATAAATACCATTTGGAGGCATTTAATGTTCGAGCAAAAATGGCTGATTTTCGACAAAAGAGATAACACCCCCCCATTACGTCATGCTTCAGAAATGTGGAAAATGGTCCGTTTTCAAATGTTTTATTTTTGAACGTCAGTTCACATTTGTAGGTGGATCATCAGTGTTAGAGCTAAAATTAGCATGTTTAAAGTGATTTTCATGCTTCCAGGGGCTCGGGAAGTTAATTAAATACCATTTGGAGGCATTTAATGTTCGAGCAAAAACGGCTGATTTTCGACAAAAGAGATAACACCCCCCCATTACGTCATGCTTCAGAAATGTGGAAAATGGTCCGTTTTCAAATGTTTTATTTTTGAACGTCAGTTCACATTTGTAGGTGGATCATCAGTGTTAGAGCTAAAATTAGCATGTTTAAAGTGATTTTCATGCTTCCAGGGGCTCGGGAAGTTAATTAAATACCATTTGGAGGCATTTAATGTTCGAGCAAAAACGGCTGATTTTCGACAAAAGAGATAACACCCCCCCATTACGTCATGCTTCAGAAATGTGGAAAATGGTCCGTTTTCAAATGTTTTATTTTTGAACGTCAGTTCACATTTGTAGGTGGATCATCAGTGTTAGAGCTAAAATTAGCATGTTTAAAGTGATTTTCATGCTTCCAGGGGCTCGGGAAGTGAAATAAATACCATTTGGAGGCATTTAATGTTCGAGCAAAAACGGCTGATTTTCGACAAAAGAGATAACACCCCCCCATTACGTCATGCTTCAGAAATGTGGAAAATGGTCCGTTTTCAAATGTTTTATTTTTGAACGTCAGTTCACATTTGTAGGTGGATCATCAGTGTTAGAGCTAAAATTAGCATGTTTAAAGTGATTTTCATGCTTCCAGGGGCCCAAAACACAAGATTTATGGAATGGTTAAAAGTGCATGAAAATGGCCAATTTACTCACTCTGAGTTCTCAAAAAGGGTTTCTTCACCCCGGGAAGTTAATTAAATACCATTTGGAGGCATTTAATGTTCGAGCAAAAACGGCTGATTTTCGACAAAAGAGATAACACCCCCCCATTACGTCATGCTTCAGAAATGTGGAAAATGGTCCGTTTTCAAATGTTTTATTTTTGAACGTCAGTTCACATTTGTAGGTGGATCATCAGTGTTAGAGCTAAAATTAGCATGTTTAAAGTGATTTTCATGCTTCCAGGGGCTCGGGAAGTTAATTAAATACCATTTGGAGGCATTTAATGTTCGAGCAAAAACGGCTGATTTTCGACAAAAGAGATAACACCCCCCCATTACGTCATGCTTCAGAAATGTGGAAAATGGTCCGTTTTCAAATGTTTTATTTTTGAACGTCAGTTCACATTTGTAGGTGGATCATCAGTGTTAGAGCTAAAATTAGCATGTTTAAAGTGATTTTCATGCTTCCAGGGGCCCAAAACTCAAGATTTATGGAATGGTTAAAAGTGCATGAAAATGGCCAATTTACTCACTCTGAGTTCTCAAAAAGGGTTTCTTCACCCCGGGAAGTTAATTAAATACCATTTGGAGGCATTTAATGTTCGAGCAAAAACGGCTGATTTTCGACAAAAGAGATAACACCCCCCATTACGTCATGCTTCAGAAATGTGGAAAATGGTCCGTTTTCAAATGTTTTATTTTTGAACGTCAGTTCACATTTGTAGGTGGATCATCAGTGTTAGAGCTAAAATTAGCATGTTTAAAGTGATTTTCATGCTTCCAGGGGCCCAAAACACAAGATTTATGGAATGGTTAAAAGTGCATGAAAATGGCCAATATACTCACTCTGAGTTCTCAAAAAGGGTTTCTTCACCCTGGGAAGTTAATTAAATACCATTTGGAGGCATTTAATGTTCGAGCAAAAACGACTGATTTTCGACAAAAGAGATAACACCCCCCCATTACGTCATGCTTCAGAAATGTGGAAAATGGACCGTTTTCAAATGTTTTATTTTTGAACGTCAGTTCACATTTGTAGGTGGATCATCGGTGTTAGAGCTGAAATTAGCATGTTTAAAGTGATTTTCATGCTTCCATGGGCTCGGGAAGTTAATTAAATACCATTTGGAGGCATTTAATGTTCGAGCAAAAACGGCTGATTTTCGACAAAAGAGATAACACCCCCCCATTACGTCATGCTTCAGAAATGTGGAAAATGGTCCGTTTTCAAATGTTTTATTTTTGAACGTCAGTTCACATTTGTAGGTGGATCATCAGTGTTAGAGCTAAAATTAGCATGTTTAAAGTGATTTTCATGCTTCCAGGGGCCCAAAACACAAGATTTATGGAATGGTTAAAAGTGCATGAAAATGGCCAATTTACTCACTCTGAGTTCTCAAAAAGGGTTTCTTCACCCCGGGAAGTTAATTAAATACCATTTGGAGGCATTTAATGTTCGAGCAAAAACGGCTGATTTTCGACAAAAGAGATAACACCCCCCCATTACGTCATGCTTCAGAAATGTGGAAAATGGTCCGTTTTCAAATGTTTTATTTTTGAACGTCAGTTCACATTTGTAGGTGGATCATCAGTGTTAGAGCTAAAATTAGCATGTTTAAAGTGATTTTCATGCTTCCAGGGGCTCGGGAAGTGAAATAAATACCATTTGGAGGCATTTAATGTTCGACCAAAAACGGCTGATTTTCGACAAAAGAGATAACACCCCCCCATTACGTCATGCTTCAGAAATGTGGAAAATGGTCCGTTTTCAAATGTTTTATTTTTGAACGTCAGTTCACATTTGTAGGTGGATCATCAGTGTTAGAGCTAAAATTAGCATGTTTAAAGTGATTTTCATGCTTCCAGGGGCTCGGGAAGTTAATTAAATACCATTTGGAGGCATTTAATGTTCGAGCAAAAACGGCTGATTTTCGACAAAAGAGATAACACCCCCCCATTACGTCATGCTTCAGAAATGTGGAAAATGGTCCGTTTTCAAATGTTTTATTTTTGAACGTCAGTTCACATTTGTAGGTGGATCATCAGTGTTAGAGCTAAAATCAGCATGTTTAAAGTGATTTTCATGCTTCCAGGGGCCCAAAACACAAGATTAATGGAATGGTTAAAAGTGCATGAAAATGGCCAATTTACTCACTCTGAGTTCTCAAAAAGGGTTTCTTTACCCCGGTAAGTGAAATAAATACCATTTGGAGGCATTTAATGTTCGAGCAAAAACGGCTGATTTTCGACAAAAGAGATAACACCCCCCCATTACGTCATGCTTCAGAAATGTGGAAAATGGTCCGTTTTCAAATGTTTTATTTTTGAACGTCAGTTCACATTTGTAGGTGGATCATCAGTGTTAGAGCTAAAATTAGCATGTTTAAAGTGATTTTCATGCTTCCAGGGGCTTGGGAAGTTAATTAAATACCATTTGGAGGCATTTAATGTTCGAGCAAAAACGGCTGATTTTCGACAAAAGAGATAACACCCCCCCCATTACGTCATGCTTCAGAAATGTGGAAAATGGTCCGTTTTCAAATGTTTTATTTTTGAACGTCAGTTCACATTTGTAGGTGGATCATCAGTGTTAGAGCTAAAATTAGCATGTTTAAAGTGATTTTCATGCTTCCAGGGGCTCGGGAAGTTAATTAAATACCATTTGGAGGCATTTAATGTTCGAGCAAAAACGGCTTATTTTCGACAAAAGAGATAACACCCCCCAATTACGTCATGCTTCAGAAATGTGGAAAATGGTCCGTTTTCAAATGTTTTATTTTTGAACGTCAGTTCACATTTGTAGGTGGATCATCAGTGTTAGAGCTAAAATTAGCATGTTTAAAGTGATTTTCATGCTTCCAGGGGCCCAAAACACAAGATTTATGGAATGGTTAAAAGTGCATGAAAATGGCCAATTTACTCACTCTGAGTTCTCAAAAAGGGTTTCTTCACCCCGGGAAGTTAATTAAATACCATTTGGAGGCATTTAATGTTCGAGCAAAAACGGCTGATTTTCGACAAAAGAGATAACACCCCCCCATTACGTCATGCTTCAGAAATGTGGAAAATGGTCCGTTTTCAAATGTTTTATTTTTGAACGTCAGTTCACATTTGTAGGTGGATCATCAGTGTTAGAGCTAAAATTAGCATGTTTAAAGTGATTTTCATGCTTCCAGGGGCTCGGGAAGTTAATTAAATACCATTTGGAGGCACTTAATGTTCGAGCAAAAACGGCTGATTTTCGACAAAAGAGATAACACCCCCCCATTACGTCATGCTTCAGAAATGTGGAAAATGGTCCGTTTTCAAATGTTTTATTTTTGAACGTCAGTTCACATTTGTAGGTGGATCATCAGTGTTAGAGCTAAAATTAGCATGTTTAAAGTGATTTTCATGCTTCCAGGGGCTCGGGAAGTGAAATAAATACCATTTGGAGGCATTTAATGTTCGAGCAAAAACGGCTGATTTTCGACAAAATAGATAAAACCCCTCCATTACGTCATGCTTCAGAAATGTGGAAAATGGTCCGTTTTCAAATGTTTTATTTTTGAACGTCAGTTCACATTTGTAGGTGGATCATCAGTGTTAGAGCTAAAATTTGCATGTTTAAAGTGATTTTCATGCTTCCAGGGGCCCAAAACACAAGATTTATGGAATGGTTAAAAGTGCATGAAAATGGCCAATTTACT
The DNA here is from genome assembly GCF_964263255.1 of Lissotriton vulgaris. Taxonomy (NCBI): domain Eukaryota; kingdom Metazoa; phylum Chordata; class Amphibia; order Caudata; family Salamandridae; genus Lissotriton; species Lissotriton vulgaris. Next base: position 124,331 of record NW_028251214.1, read on the forward strand.
CACTCTGAGTTCTCAAAAAGGGTTTCTTCACCCCGGGAAGTTAATTAAATACCATTTGGAGGCATTTAATGTTCGAGCAAAAACGGCTGATTTTCGACAAAAGAGATAACACCCCCCCCATTACGTCATGCTTCAGAAATGTGGAAAATGGTCCGTTTTCAAATGTTTTATTTTTGAACGTCAGTTCACATTTGTAGGTGGATCATCAGTGTTAGAGCTAAAATTAGCATGTTTAAAGTGATTTTCATGCTTCCAGGGGCTCGGGAAGTTCATTAAATACCATTTGGAGGCATTTAATGTTCGAGCAAAAACGGCTGATTTTCGACAAAAGAGATAACACCCCCCCATTACGTCGTGCTTCAGAAATGTGGAAAATGGTCCGTTTTCAAATGTTTTATTTTTGAACGTCAGTTCACATTTGTAGGTGGATCATCAGTGTTAGAGCTAAAATTAGCATGTTTAAAGTGATTTTCATGCTTCCAGGGGCCCAAAACACAAGATTTATGGAATGGTTAAAAGTGCATGAAAATGGCCAATTTACTCACTCTGAGTTCTCAAAAAGGGTTTCTTCACCCCGGGAAGTTAATTAAATACCATTTGGAGGCATTTAATGTTCGAGCAAAAACGGCTGATTTTCGACAAAAGAGATAACACCCCCCCATTACGTCATGCTTCAGAAATGTGGATAATGGTCCGTTTTCAAATGTTTTATTTTTGAACGTCAGTTCACATTTGTAGGTGGATCATCAGTGTTAGAGCTAAAATTAGCATGTTTAAAGTGATTTTCATGCTTCCAGGGGCTCGGGAAGTTAATTAAATACCATTTGGAGGCATTTAATGTTCGAGCAAAAATGGCTGATTTTCGACAAAAGAGATAACACCCCCCCATTACGTCATGCTTCAGAAATGTGGAAAATGGTCCGTTTTCAAATGTTTTATTTTTGAACGTCAGTTCACATTTGTAGGTGGATCATCAGTGTTAGAGATAAAATTAGCATGTTTAAAGTGATTTTCATGCTTCCAGGGGCTCGGGAAGTGAAATAAATACCATTTGGAGGCATTTAATGTTCGAGCAAAAACGGCTGATTTTCGACAAAAGAGATAACACCCCCCCATTACGTCATGCTTCAGAAATGTGGAAAATGGTCCGTTTTCAAATGTTTTATTTTTGAACGTCAGTTCACATTTGTAGGTGGATCATCAGTGTTAGAGCTAAAATTAGCATGTTTAAAGTGATTTTCATGCTTCCAGGGGCCCAAAACACAAGATTTATGGAATGGTTAAAAGTGCATGAAAATGGCCAATTTACTCACTCTGAGTTCTCAAAAAGGGTTTCTTCACCCCGGGAAGTTAATTAAATACCATTTGGAGGCATTTAATGTTCGAGCAAAAACGGCTGATTTTCGACAAAAGAGATAACACCCCCCCATTATGTCATGCTTCAGAAATGTGGAAAATGGTCCGTTTTCAAATGTTTTATTTTTGAACGTCAGTTCACATTTGTAGGTGGATCATCAGTGTTAGAGCTAAAATTAGCATGTTTAAAGTGATTTTCATGCTTCCAGGGGCTCGGGAAGTTAATTAAATACCATTTGGAGGCATTTAATGTTCGAGCAAAAACGGCTGATTTTCGACAAAAGAGATAACACCCCCCCATTACGTCATGCTTCAGAAATGTGGAAAATGGTCCGTTTTCAAATGTTTTATTTTTGAACGTCAGTTCACATTTGTAGGTGGATCATCAGTGTTAGAGCTAAAATTAGCATGTTTAAAGTGATTTTCATGCTTCCAGGGGCCCAAAACTCAAGATTTATGGAATGGTTAAAAGTGCATGAAAATGGCCAATTTACTCACTCTGAGTTCTCAAAAAGGGTTTCTTCACCCCGGGAAGTTAATTAAATACCATTTGGAGGCATTTAATGTTCGAGCAAAAACGGCTGATTTTCGACAAAAGAGATAACACCCCCCCATTACGTCATGCTTCAGAAATGTGAAAAATGGTCCGTTTTCAAATGTTTTATTTTTGAACGTCAGTTCACATTTGTAGGTGGATCATCAGTGTTAGAGCTAAAATTAGCATGTTTAAAGTGATTTTCATGCTTCCAGGGGCCCAAAACACAAGATTTATGGAATGGTTAAAAGTGCATGAAAATGGCCAATATACTCACTCTGAGTTCTCAAAAAGGGTTTCTTCACCCCGGGAAGTTAATTAAATACCATTTGGAGGCATTTAATGTTCGAGCAAAAACGACTGATTTTCGACAAAAGAGATAACACCCCCCCATTACGTCATGCTTCAGAAATGTGGAAAATGGACCGTTTTCAAATGTTTTATTTTTGAACGTCAGTTCACATTTGTAGGTGGATCATCGGTGTTAGAGCTGAAATTAGCATGTTTAAAGTGATTTTCATGCTTCCATGGGCTCGGGAAGTTAATTAAATACCATTTGGAGGCATTTAATGTTCGAGCAAAAACGGCTGATTTTCGACAAAAGAGATAACACCCCCCCATTACGTCATGCTTCAGAAATGTGGAAAATGGTCCGTTTTCAAATGTTTTATTTTTGAACGTCAGTTCACATTTGTAGGTGGATCATCAGTGTTAGAGCTAAAATTAGCATGTTTAAAGTGATTTTCATGCTTCCAGGGGCCCAAAACACAAGATTTATGGAATGGTTAAAAGTGCATGAAAATGGCCAATTTACTCACTCTGAGTTCTCAAAAAGGGTTTCTTCACCCCGGGAAGTTAATTAAATACCATTTGGAGGCATTTAATGTTCGAGCAAAAACGGCTGATTTTCGACAAAAGAGATAACACCCCCCCATTACGTCATGCTTCAGAAATGTGGAAAATGGTCCGTTTTCAAATGTTTTATTTTTGAACGTCAGTTCACATTTGTAGGTGGATCATCAGTGTTAGAGCTAAAATTAGCATGTTTAAAATGATTTTCATGCTTCCAGGGGCTCGGGAAGTTAATTAAATACCATTTGGAGGCATTTAATGTTTGAGCAAAAACGGCTGATTTTCGACAAAAGAGATAACACCCCCCATTACGTCATGCTTCAGAAATGTGGAAAATGGTCCGTTTTCAAATGTTTTATTTTTGAACGTCAGTTCACATTTGTAGGTGGATCATCAGTGTTAGAGCTAAAATTAGCATGTTTAAAGTGATTTTCATGCTTCCAGGGGCTCGGGAAGTGAAATAAATACCATTTGGAGGCATTTAATGTTCGAGCAAAAACGGCTGATTTTCGACAAAAGAGATACCACCCCCCCATTACGTCATGCTTCAGAAATGTGGAAAATGGTCTGTTTTCAAATGTTTTATTTTTGAACGTCAGTTCACATTTGTAGGTGGATCATCAGTGTTAGAGCTAAAATTAGCATGTTTAAAGTGATTTTCATGCTTCCAGGGGCTCGGGAAGTTAATTAAATACCATTTGGAGGCATTTAATGTTCGAGCAAAAACGGCTGATTTTCGACAAAAGAGATAACACCCCCCCATTACGTCATGCTTCAGAAATGTGGAAAATGGTCCGTTTTCAAATGTTTTATTTTTGAACGTCAGTTCACATTTGTAGGTGGATCATCAGTGTTAGAGCTAAAATTAGCATGTTTAAAGTGATTTTCATGCTTCCAGGGGCTCGGGAAGTTAATTAAATACCATTTGGAGGCATTTAATGTTCGAGCAAAAACGGCTGATTTTCGACAAAAGAGATAACACCCCCCCATTACGTCATGCTTCAGAAATGTGGAAAATGGTCCGTTTTCAAATGTTTTATTTTTGAACGTCAGTTCACATTTGTAGGTGGATCATCAGTGTTAGAGCTAAAATTAGCATGTTTAAAGTGATTTTCATGCTTCCAGGGGCTCGGGAAGTGAAATAAATACCATTTGGAGGCATTTAATGTTCGAGCAAAAACGGCTGATTTTCGACAAAATAGATAACACCCCCCCATTACGTCATGCTTCAGAAATGTGGAAAATGGTCCGTTTTCAAATGTTTTATTTTTGAACGTCAGTTCACATTTGTAGGTGGATCATCAGTGTTAGAGCTAAAATTTGCATGTTTAAAGTGATTTTCATGCTTCCAGGGGCCCAAAACACAAGATTTATGGAATGGTTAAAAGTGCATGAAAATGGCCAATTTACTCACTCTGAGTTCTCAAAAAGGGTTTCTTCACCCCGGGAAGTTAATTAAATACCATTTGGAGGCATTTAATGTTCGAGCAAAAACGGCTGATTTTCGACAAAAGAGATAACACCCCCCCCATTACGTCATGCTTCAGAAATGTGGAAAATGGTCGGTTTTCAAATGTTTTATTTTTGAACGTCAGTTCACATTTGTAGGTGGATCATCAGTGTTAGAGCTAAAATTAGCATGTTTAAAGTGATTTTCATGCTTCCAGGGGCTCGGGAAGTTAATTAAATACCATTTGGAGGCATTTAATGTTCGAGCAAAAACGGCTGATTTTCGACAAAAGAGATATCACCCCCCCATTACGTCGTGCTTCAGAAATGTGGAAAATGGTCCGTTTTCAAATGTTTTATTTTTGAACGTCAGTTCACATTTGTAGGTGGATCATCAGTGTTAGAGCTAAAATTAGCATGTTTAAAGTGATTTTCATGCTTCCAGGGGCCCAAAACACAAGATTTATGGAATGGTTAAAAGTGCATGAAAATGGCCAATTTACTCACTCTGAGTTCTCAAAAAGGGTTTCTTCACCCCGGGAAGTTAATTAAATACCATTTGGAGGCATTTAATGTTCGAGCAAAAACGGCTGATTTTCGACAAAAGAGATAACACCCCCCCATTACGTCATGCTTCAGAAATGTGGAAAATGGTCCGTTTTCAAATGTTTTATTTTTGAACGTCAGTTCACATTTGTAGGTGGATCATCAGTGTTAGAGCTAAAATTAGCATGTTTAAAGTGATTTTCATGCTTCCAGGGGCTCGGGAAGTTAATTAAATACCATTTGGAGGCATTTAATGTTCGAGCAAAAACGGCTGATTTTCGACAAAAGAGATAACACCCCCCCATTACGTCATGCTTCAGAAATGTGGAAAATGGTCCGTTTTCAAATGTTTTATTTTTGAACGTCAGTTCACATTTGTAGGTGGATCATCAGTGTTAGAGCTAAAATTAGCATGTTTAAAGTGATTTTCATGCTTCCAGGGGCCCAAAACACAAGATTTATGGAATGGTTAAAAGTGCATGAAAATGGCCAATTTACTCACTCTGAGTTCTCAAAAAGGGTTTCTTCACCCCGGGAAGTTAATTAAATACCATTTGGAGGCATTTAATGTTCGAGCAAAAACGGCTGATTTTCGACAAAAGAGATAACACCCCCCCATTACGTCATGCTTCAGAAATGTGGAAAATGGTCCGTTTTCAAATGTTTTATTTTTGAATGTCAGTTCACATTTGTAGGTGGATCATCAGTGTTAGAGCTAAAATTAGCATGTTTAAAGTGATTTTCATGCTTCCAGGGGCTCGGGAAGTTAATTAAATACCATTTGGAGGCATTTAATGTTCGAGCAAAAACGGCTGATTTTCGACAAAAGAGATAACACCCCCCCATTACGTCATGCTTCAGAAATGTGGAAAATGGTCCGTTTTCAAATGTTTTATTTTTGAACGTCAGTTCACATTTGTAGGTGGATCATCAGTGTTAGAGCTAAAATTAGCATGTTTAAAGTGATTTTCATGCTTCCAGGGGCCCAAAACTCAAGATTTATGGAATGGTTAAAAGTGCATGAAAATGGCCAATTTACTCACTCTGAGTTCTCAAAAAGGGTTTCTTCACCCCGGGAAGTTAATTAAATACCATTTGGAGGCATTTAATGTTCGAGCAAAAACGGCTGATTTTCGACAAAAGAGATAACACCCCCCCATTACGTCATGCTTCAGAAATGTGGAAAATGGTCCGTTTTCAAATGTTTTATTTTTGAACGTCAGTTCACATTTGTAGGTGGATCATCAGTGTTAGAGCTAAAATTAGCATGTTTAAAGTGATTTTCATGCTTCCAGGGGCCCAAAACACAAGATTTATGGAATGGTTAAAAGTGCATGAAAATGGCCAATATACTCACTCTGAGTTCTCAAAAAGGGTTTCTTCACCCCGGGAAGTTAATTAAATACCATTTGGAGGCATTTAATGTTCGAGCAAAAACGACTGATTTTCGACAAAAGAGATAACACCCCCCCATTACGTCATGCTTCAGAAATGTGGAAAATGGACCGTTTTCAAATGTTTTATATTTGAACGTCAGTTCACATTTGTAGGTGGATCATCGGTGTTAGAGCTGAAATTAGCATGTTTAAAGTGATTTTCATGCTTCCATGGGCTTTGGAAGTTAATTAAATACCATTTGGAGGCATTTAATGTTCGAGCAAAAACGGCTGATTTTCGACAAAAGAGATAACACCCCCCCCATTACGTCATGCTTCAGAAATGTGGAAAATGGTCCGTTTTCAAATGTTTTATTTTTGAACGTCAGTTCACATTTGTAGGTGGATCATCAGTGTTAGAGCTAAAATTAGCATGTTTAAAGTGATTTTCATGCTTCCAGGGGCTCGGGAAGTTAATTAAATACCATTTGGAGGCATTTAATGTTCGAGCAAAAACGGCTAATTTTCGACAAAAGAGATAACACCCCCCCATTACGTCATGCTTCAGAAATGTGGAAAATGGTCCGTTTTCAAATGTTTTATTTTTGAACGTCAGTTCACATTTGTAGGTGGATCATCAGTGTTAGAGCTGAAATTAGCATGTTTAAAGTGATTTTCATGCTTCCAGGGGCCCAAAACACAAGATTAATGGAATGGTTAAAAGTGCATGAAAATGGCCAATTTACTCACTCTGAGTTCTCAAAAAGGGTTTCTTCACCCCGGGAAGTGAAATAAATACCATTTGGAGGCATTTAATGTTCGAGCAAAAATGGCTGATTTTCGACAAAAGAGATAACACCCCCCCATTACGTCATGCTTCAGAAATGTGGAAAATGGTCCGTTTTCAAATGTTTTATTTTTGAACGTCAGTTCACATTTGTAGGTGGATCATCAGTGTTAGAGCTAAAATTAGCATGTTTAAAGTGATTTTCATGCTTCCAGGGGCTCGGGAAGTTAATTAAATACCATTTGGAGGCATTTAATGTTCGAGCAAAAACGGCTGATTTTCGACAAAAGAGATAACACCCCCCCATTACGTCATGCTTCAGAAATGTGGAAAATGGTCCGTTTTCAAATGTTTTATTTTTGAACGTCAGTTCACATTTGTAGGTGGATCATCAGTGTTAGAGCTAAAATTAGCATGTTTAAAGTGATTTTCATGCTTCCAGGGGCTCGGGAAGTTAATTAAATACCATTTGGAGGCATTTAATGTTCGAGCAAAAACGGCTGATTTTCGACAAAAGAGATAACACCCCCCCATTACGTCATGCTTCAGAAATGTGGAAAATGGTCCGTTTTCAAATGTTTTATTTTTGAACGTCAGTTCACATTTGTAGGTGGATCATCAGTGTTAGAGCTAAAATTAGCATGTTTAAAGTGATTTTCATGCTTCCAGGGGCTCGGGAAGTGAAATAAATACCATTTGGAGGCATTTAATGTTCGAGCAAAAACGGCTGATTTTCGACAAAAGAGATAACACCCCCCCATTACGTCATGCTTCAGAAATGTGGAAAATGGTCCGTTTTCAAATGTTTTATTTTTGAACGTCAGTTCACATTTGTAGGTGGATCATCAGTGTTAGAGCTAAAATTAGCATGTTTAAAGTGATTTTCATGCTTCCAGGGGCCCAAAACACAAGATTTATGGAATGGTTAAAAGTGCATGAAAATGGCCAATTTACTCACTCTGAGTTCTCAAAAAGGGTTTCTTCACCCCGGGAAGTTAATTAAATACCATTTGGAGGCATTTAATGTTCGAGCAAAAACGGCTGATTTTCGACAAAAGAGATAACACCCCCCCATTACGTCATGCTTCAGAAATGTGGAAAATGGTCCGTTTTCAAATGTTTTATTTTTGAACGTCAGTTCACATTTGTAGGTGGATCATCAGTGTTAGAGCTAAAATTAGCATGTTTAAAGTGATTTTCATGCTTCCAGGGGCTCGGGAAGTTAATTAAATACCATTTGGAGGCATTTAATGTTCGAGCAAAAACGGCTGATTTTCGACAAAAGAGATAACACCCCCCCATTACGTCATGCTTCAGAAATGTGGAAAATGGTCCGTTTTCAAATGTTTTATTTTTGAACGTCAGTTCACATTTGTAGGTGGATCATCAGTGTTAGAGCTAAAATTAGCATGTTTAAAGTGATTTTCATGCTTCCAGGGGCCCAAAACTCAAGATTTATGGAATGGTTAAAAGTGCATGAAAATGGCCAATTTACTCACTCTGAGTTCTCAAAAAGGGTTTCTTCACCCCGGGAAGTTAATTAAATACCATTTGGAGGCATTTAATGTTCGAGCAAAAACGGCTGATTTTCGACAAAAGAGATAACACCCCCCATTACGTCATGCTTCAGAAATGTGGAAAATGGTCCGTTTTCAAATGTTTTATTTTTGAACGTCAGTTCACATTTGTAGGTGGATCATCAGTGTTAGAGCTAAAATTAGCATGTTTAAAGTGATTTTCATGCTTCCAGGGGCCCAAAACACAAGATTTATGGAATGGTTAAAAGTGCATGAAAATGGCCAATATACTCACTCTGAGTTCTCAAAAAGGGTTTCTTCACCCTGGGAAGTTAATTAAATACCATTTGGAGGCATTTAATGTTCGAGCAAAAACGACTGATTTTCGACAAAAGAGATAACACCCCCCCCATTACGTCATGCTTCAGAAATGTGGAAAATGGACCGTTTTCAAATGTTTTATTTTTGAACGTCAGTTCACATTTGTAGGTGGATCATCGGTGTTAGAGCTGAAATTAGCATGTTTAAAGTGATTTTCATGCTTCCATGGGCTCGGGAAGTTAATTAAATACCATTTGGAGGCATTTAATGTTCGAGCAAAAACGGCTGATTTTCGACAAAAGAGATAACACCCCCCCATTACGTCATGCTTCAGAAATGTGGAAAATGGTCCGTTTTCAAATGTTTTATTTTTGAACGTCAGTTCACATTTGTAGGTGGATCATCAGTGTTAGAGCTAAAATTAGCATGTTTAAAGTGATTTTCATGCTTCCAGGGGCCCAAAACACAAGATTTATGGAATGGTTAAAAGTGCATGAAAATGGCCAATTTACTCACTCTGAGTTCTCAAAAAGGGTTTCTTCACCCCGGGAAGTTAATTAAATACCATTTGGAGGCATTTAATGTTCGAGCAAAAACGGCTGATTTTCGACAAAAGAGATAACACCCCCCCATTACGTCATGCTTCAGAAATGTGGAAAATGGTCCGTTTTCAAATGTTTTATTTTTGAACGTCAGTTCACATTTGTAGGTGGATCATCAGTGTTAGAGCTAAAATTAGCATGTTTAAAGTGATTTTCATGCTTCCAGGGGCTCGGGAAGTGAAATAAATACCATTTGGAGGCATTTAATGTTCGACCAAAAACGGCTGATTTTCGACAAAAGAGATAACACCCCCCCATTACGTCATGCTTCAGAAATGTGGAAAATGGTCCGTTTTCAAATGTTTTATTTTTGAACGTCAGTTCACATTTGTAGGTGGATCATCAGTGTTAGAGCTAAAATTAGCATGTTTAAAGTGATTTTCATGCTTCCAGGGGCTCGGGAAGTTAATTAAATACCATTTGGAGGCATTTAATGTTCGAGCAAAAACGGCTGATTTTCGACAAAAGAGATAACACCCCCCCATTACGTCATGCTTCAGAAATGTGGAAAATGGTCCGTTTTCAAATGTTTTATTTTTGAACGTCAGTTCACATTTGTAGGTGGATCATCAGTGTTAGAGCTAAAATCAGCATGTTTAAAGTGATTTTCATGCTTCCAGGGGCCCAAAACACAAGATTAATGGAATGGTTAAAAGTGCATGAAAATGGCCAATTTACTCACTCTGAGTTCTCAAAAAGGGTTTCTTTACCCCGGTAAGTGAAATAAATACCATTTGGAGGCATTTAATGTTCGAGCAAAAACGGCTGATTTTCGACAAAAGAGATAACACCCCCCCATTACGTCATGCTTCAGAAATGTGGAAAATGGTCCGTTTTCAAATGTTTTATTTTTGAACGTCAGTTCACATTTGTAGGTGGATCATCAGTGTTAGAGCTAAAATTAGCATGTTTAAAGTGATTTTCATGCTTCCAGGGGCTTGGGAAGTTAATTAAATACCATTTGGAGGCATTTAATGTTCGAGCAAAAACGGCTGATTTTCGACAAAAGAGATAACACCCCCCCCATTACGTCATGCTTCAGAAATGTGGAAAATGGTCCGTTTTCAAATGTTTTATTTTTGAACGTCAGTTCACATTTGTAGGTGGATCATCAGTGTTAGAGCTAAAATTAGCATGTTTAAAGTGATTTTCATGCTTCCAGGGGCTCGGGAAGTTAATTAAATACCATTTGGAGGCATTTAATGTTCGAGCAAAAACGGCTTATTTTCGACAAAAGAGATAACACCCCCCAATTACGTCATGCTTCAGAAATGTGGAAAATGGTCCGTTTTCAAATGTTTTATTTTTGAACGTCAGTTCACATTTGTAGGTGGATCATCAGTGTTAGAGCTAAAATTAGCATGTTTAAAGTGATTTTCATGCTTCCAGGGGCCCAAAACACAAGATTTATGGAATGGTTAAAAGTGCATGAAAATGGCCAATTTACTCACTCTGAGTTCTCAAAAAGGGTTTCTTCACCCCGGGAAGTTAATTAAATACCATTTGGAGGCATTTAATGTTCGAGCAAAAACGGCTGATTTTCGACAAAAGAGATAACACCCCCCCATTACGTCATGCTTCAGAAATGTGGAAAATGGTCCGTTTTCAAATGTTTTATTTTTGAACGTCAGTTCACATTTGTAGGTGGATCATCAGTGTTAGAGCTAAAATTAGCATGTTTAAAGTGATTTTCATGCTTCCAGGGGCTCGGGAAGTTAATTAAATACCATTTGGAGGCACTTAATGTTCGAGCAAAAACGGCTGATTTTCGACAAAAGAGATAACACCCCCCCATTACGTCATGCTTCAGAAATGTGGAAAATGGTCCGTTTTCAAATGTTTTATTTTTGAACGTCAGTTCACATTTGTAGGTGGATCATCAGTGTTAGAGCTAAAATTAGCATGTTTAAAGTGATTTTCATGCTTCCAGGGGCTCGGGAAGTGAAATAAATACCATTTGGAGGCATTTAATGTTCGAGCAAAAACGGCTGATTTTCGACAAAATAGATAACACCCCCCCATTACGTCATGCTTCAGAAATGTGGAAAATGGTCCGTTTTCAAATGTTTTATTTTTGAACGTCAGTTCACATTTGTAGGTGGATCATCAGTGTTAGAGCTAAAATTTGCATGTTTAAAGTGATTTTCATGCTTCCAGGGGCCCAAAACACAAGATTTATGGAATGGTTAAAAGTGCATGAAAATGGCCAATTTACTCACTCTGAGTTCTCAAAAAGGGTTTCTTCACCCCGGGAAGTTAATTAAATACCATTTGGAGGCATTTAATGTTCGAGCAAAAACGGCTGATTTTCGACAAAAGAGATAACACCCCCCCCATTACGTCATGCTTCAGAAATGTGGAAAATGGTCCGTTTTCAAATGTTTTATTTTTGAACGTCAGTTCACATTTGTAGGTGGATCATCAGTGTTAGAGCTAAAATTAGCATGTTTAAAGTGATTTTCATGCTTCCAGGGGCTCGGGAAGTTCATTAAATACCATTTGGAGGCATTTAATGTTCGAGCAAAAACGGCTGATTTTCGACAAAAGAGATAACACCCCCCCATTACGTCGTGCTTCAGAAATGTGGAAAATGGTCCGTTTTCAAATGTTTTATTTTTGAACGTCAGTTCACATTTGTAGGTGGATCATCAGTGTTAGAGCTAAAATTAGCATGTTTAAAGTGATTTTCATGATTCCAGGGGCCCAAAACACAAGATTTATGGAATGGTTAAAAGTGCATGAAAATGGCCAATTTACTCACTCTGAGTTCTCAAAAAGGGTTTCTTCACCCCGGGAAGTTAATTAAATACCATTTGGAGGCATTTAATGTTCGAGCAAAAACGGCTGATTTTCGACAAAAGAGATAACACCCCCCCATTACGTCATGCTTCAGAAATGTGGAAAATGGTCCGTTTTCAAATGTTTTATTTTTGAACGTCAGTTCACATTTGTAGGTGGATCATCAGTGTTAGAGCTAAAATTAGCATGTTTAAAGTGATTTTCATGCTTCCAGGGGCTCGGGAAGTTAATTAAATACCATTTGGAGGCATTTAATGTTCGAGCAAAAACGGCTGATTTTCGACAAAAGAGATAACACCCCCCCATTACGTCATGCTTCAGAAATGTGGAAAATGGTCCGTTTTCAAATGTTTTATTTTTGAACGTCAGTTCACATTTGTAGGTGGATCATCAGTGTTAGAGATAAAATTAGCATGTTTAAAGTGATTTTCATGCTTCCAGGGGCTCGGGAAGTGAAATAAATACCATTTGGAGGCATTTAATGTTCGAGCAAAAACGGCTGATTTTCGACAAAAGAGATAACACCCCCCCATTACGTCATGCTTCAGAAATGTGGAAAATGGTCCGTTTTCAAATGTTTTATTTTTGAACGTCAGTTCACATTTGTAGGTGGATCATCAGTGTTAGAGCTAAAATTAGCATGTTTAAAGTGATTTTCATGCTTCCAGGGGCCCAAAACACAAGATTTATGGAATGGTTAAAAGTGCATGAAAATGGCCAATTTACTCACTCTGAGTTCTCAAAAAGGGTTTCTTCACCCCGGGAAGTTAATTAAATACCATTTGGAGGCATTTAATGTTCGAGCAAAAACGGCTGATTTTCGACAAAAGAGATAACACCCCCCCATTATGTCATGCTTCAGAAATGTGGAAAATGGTCCGTTTTCAAATGTTTTATTTTTGAACGTCAGTTCACATTTGTAGGTGGATCATCAGTGTTAGAGCTAAAATTAGCATGTTTAAAGTGATTTTCATGCTTCCAGGGGCTCGGGAAGTTAATTAAATACCATTTGGAGGCATTTAATGTTCGAGCAAAAACGGCTGATTTTCGACAAAAGAGATAACACCCCCCCATTACGTCATGCTTCAGAAATGTGGAAAATGGTCCGTTTTCAAATGTTTTATTTTTGAACGTCAGTTCACATTTGTAGGTGGATCATCAGTGTTAGAGCTAAAATTAGCATGTTTAAAGTGATTTTCATGCTTCCAGGGGCCCAAAACTCAAGATTTATGGAATGGTTAAAAGTGCATGAAAATGGCCAATTTACTCACTCTGAGTTCTCAAAAAGGGTTTCTTCACCCCGGGAAGTTAATTAAATACCATTTGGAGGCATTTAATGTTCGAGCAAAAACGGCTGATTTTCGACAAAAGAGATAACACCCCCCCATTACGTCATGCTTCAGAAATGTGAAAAATGGTCCGTTTTCAAATGTTTTATTTTTGAACGTCAGTTCACATTTGTAGGTGGATCATCAGTGTTAGAGCTAAAATTAGCATGTTTAAAGTGATTTTCATGCTTCCAGGGGCCCAAAACACAAGATTTATGGAATGGTTAAAAGTGCATGAAAATGGCCAATATACTCACTCTGAGTTCTCAAAAAGGGTTTCTTCACCCCGGGAAGTTAATTAAATACCATTTGGAGGCATTTAATGTTCGAGCAAAAACGACTGATTTTCGACAAAAGAGATAACACCCCCCCATTACGTCATGCTTCAGAAATGTGGAAAATGGACCGTTTTCAAATGTTTTATTTTTGAACGTCAGTTCACATTTGTAGGTGGATCATCGGTGTTAGAGCTGAAATTAGCATGTTTAAAGTGATTTTCATGCTTCCATGGGCTCGGGAAGTTAATTAAATACCATTTGGAGGCATTTAATGTTCGAGCAAAAACGGCTGATTTTCGACAAAAGAGATAACACCCCCCCATTACGTCATGCTTCAGAAATGTGGAAAATGGTCCGTTTTCAAATGTTTTATTTTTGAACGTCAGTTCACATTTGTAGGTGGATCATCAGTGTTAGAGCTAAAATTAGCATGTTTAAAGTGATTTTCATGCTTCCAGGGGCCCAAAACACAAGATTTATGGAATGGTTAAAAGTGCATGAAAATGGCCAATTTACTCACTCTGAGTTCTCAAAAAGGGTTTCTTCACCCCGGGAAGTTAATTAAATACCATTTGGAGGCATTTAATGTTCGAGCAAAAACGGCTGATTTTCGACAAAAGAGATAACACCCCCCCATTACGTCATGCTTCAGAAATGTGGAAAATGGTCCGTTTTCAAATGTTTTATTTTTGAACGTCAGTTCACATTTGTAGGTGGATCATCAGTGTTAGAGCTAAAATTAGCATGTTTAAAATGATTTTCATGCTTCCAGGGGCTCGGGAAGTTAATTAAATACCATTTGGAGGCATTTAATGTTTGAGCAAAAACGGCTGATTTTCGACAAAAGAGATAACACCCCCCATTACGTCATGCTTCAGAAATGTGGAAAATGGTCCGTTTTCAAATGTTTTATTTTTGAACGTCAGTTCACATTTGTAGGTGGATCATCAGTGTTAGAGCTAAAATTAGCATGTTTAAAGTGATTTTCATGCTTCCAGGGGCTCGGGAAGTGAAATAAATACCATTTGGAGGCATTTAATGTTCGAGCAAAAACGGCTGATTTTCGACAAAAGAGATACCACCCCCCCATTACGTCATGCTTCAGAAATGTGGAAAATGGTCTGTTTTCAAATGTTTTATTTTTGAACGTCAGTTCACATTTGTAGGTGGATCATCAGTGTTAGAGCTAAAATTAGCATGTTTAAAGTGATTTTCATGCTTCCAGGGGCTCGGGAAGTTAATTAAATACCATTTGGAGGCATTTAATGTTCGAGCAAAAACGGCTGATTTTCGACAAAAGAGATAACACCCCCCCATTACGTCATGCTTCAGAAATGTGGAAAATGGTCCGTTTTCAAATGTTTTATTTTTGAACGTCAGTTCACATTTGTAGGTGGATCATCAGTGTTAGAGCTGAAATTAGCATGTTTAAAGTGATTTTCATGCTTCCAGGGGCCCAAAACACAAGATTAATGGAATGGTTAAAAGTGCATGAAAATGGCCAATTTACTCACTCTGAGTTCTCAAAAAGGGTTTCTTCACCCCGGGAAGTGAAATAAATACCATTTGGAGGCATTTAATGTTCGAGCAAAAATGGCTGATTTTCGACAAAAGAGATAACACCCCCCCATTACGTCATGCTTCAGAAATGTGGAAAATGGTCCGTTTTCAAATGTTTTATTTTTGAACGTCAGTTCACATTTGTAGGTGGATCATCAGTGTTAGAGCTAAAATTAGCATGTTTGAAGTGATTTTCATGCTTCCAGGGGCTCGGGAAGTTAATTAAATACCATTTGGAGGCATTTAATGTTCGAGCAAAAACGGCTGATTTTCGACAAAAGAGATAACACCCCCCCCATTACGTCATGCTTCAGAAATGTGGAAAATGGTCCGTTTTCAGATGTTTTATTTTTGAACGTCAGTTCACATTTGTAGGTGGATCATCAGTGTTAGAGCTAAAATTAGCATGTTTAAAGTGATTTTCATGCTTCCAGGGGCTCGGGAAGTTAATTAAATACCATTTGGAGGCATTTAATGTTCGAGCAAAAACGGCTGATTTTCGACAAAAGAGATAACACCCCCCCCATTACGTCATGCTTCAGAAATGTGGAAAATGGTCCGTTTTCAAATGTTTTATTTTTGAACGTCAGTTCACATTTGTAGGTGGATCATCAGTGTTAGAGCTAAAATTAGCATGTTTAAAGTGATTTTCATGCTTCCAGGGGCTCGGGAAGTTAATTAAATACCATTTGGAGGCATTTAATGTTCGAGCAAAAACGGCAGATTTTCGACAAAAGAGATAACACCCCCCCATTACGTCATGCTTCAGAAATGTGGAAAATGGTCCGTTTTCAAATGTTTTATTTTTGAACGTCAGTTCACATTTGTAGGTGGATCATCAGTGTTAGAGCTAAAATTAGCATGTTTAAAGTGATTTTCATGCTTCCAGGGGCTCGGGAAGTTAATTAAATACCATTTGGAGGCATTTAATGTTCGAGCAAAAACGGCTGATTTTCGACAAAAGAGATAACACCCCCCCATTACGTCATGCTTCAGAAATGTGGAAAATGGTCCGTTTTCAAATGTTTTATTTTTGAACGTCAGTTCACATTTGTAGGTGGATCATCAGTGTTAGAGCTAAAATTAGCATGTTTAAAATGATTTTCATGCTTCCAGGGGCTCGGGAAGTTAATTAAATACCATTTGGAGGCATTTAATGTTCGAGCAAAAACGGCTGATTTTCGACAAAAGAGATAACACCCCCCATTACGTCATGCTTCAGAAATGTGGAAAATGGTCCGTTTTCAAATGTTTTATTTTTGAACGTCAGTTCACATTTGTAGGTGGATCATCAGTGTTAGAGCTAAAATTAGCATGTTTAAAGTGATTTTCATGCTTCCAGGGGCTCGGGAAGTGAAATAAATACCATTTGGAGGCATTTAATGTTCGAGCAAAAACGGCTGATTTTCGACGAAAGAGATACCACCCCCCCATTACGTCATGCTTCAGAAATGTGGAAAATGGTCTATTTTCAAATGTTTTATTTTTGAACGTCAGTTCACATTTGTAGGTGGATCATCAGTGTTAGAGCTAAAATTAGCATGTTTAAAGTGATTTTCATGCTTCCAGGGGCTCGGGAAGTTAATTAAATACCATTTGGAGGCATTTAATGTTCAAGCAAAAACGGCTGATTTTCGACAAAAGAGATAACACCCCCCCATTACGTCATGCTTCAGAAATGTGGAAAATGGTCCGTTTTCAAATGTTTTATTTTTGAACGTCAGTTCACATTTGTAGGTGGATCATCAGTGTTAGAGCTGAAATTAGCATGTTTAAAGTGATTTTCATGCTTCCAGGGGCCCAAAACACAAGATTAATGGAATGGTTAAAAGTGCATGAAAATGGCCAATTTACTAACTCTGAGTTCTCAAAAAGGGTTTCTTCACCCCGGGAAGTGAAATAAATACCATTTGGAGGCATTTAATGTTCGAGCAAAAATGGCTGATTTTCGACAAAAGAGATAACACCCCCCCATTACGTCATGCTTCAGAAATGTGGAAAATGGTCCGTTTTCAAATGTTTTATTTTTGAACGTCAGTTCACATTTGTAGGTGGATCATCAGTGTTAGAGCTAAAATTAGCATGTTTAAAGTGATTTTCATGCTTCCAGGGGCTCGGGAAGTTAATTAAATACCATTTGGAGGCATTTAATGTTCGAGCAAAAACGGCTGATTTTCGACAAAAGAGATAACACCCCCCCCCATTACGTCATGCTTCAGAAATGTGGAAAATGGTCCGTTTTCAAATGTTTTATTTTTGAACGTCAGTTCACATTTGTAGGTGGATCATCAGTGTTAGAGCTAAAATTAGCATGTTTAAAGTGATTTTCATGCTTCCAGGGGCTCGGGAAGTTAATTAAATACCATTTGGAGGCATTTAATGTTCGAGCAAAAACTGCTGATTTTCGACAAAAGAGATAACACCCCCCCCATTACGTCATGCTTCAGAAATGTGGAAAATGGTCCGTTTTCAAATGTTTTATTTTTGAACGTCAGTTCACATTTGTAGGTGGATCATCAGTGTTAGAGCTAAAATTAGCATGTTTAAAGTGATTTTCATGCTTCCAGGGGCTCGGGAAGTTAATTAAATACCATTTGGAGGCATTTAATGTTCGAGCAAAAACGGCAGATTTTCGACAAAAGAGATAACACCCCCCCATTACGTCATGCTTCAGAAATGTGGAAAATGGTCCGTTTTCAAATGTTTTATTTTTGAACGTCAGTTCACATTTGTAGGTGGATCATCAGTGTTAGAGCTAAAATTAGCATGTTTAAAGTGATTTTCATGCTTCCAGGGGCTCGGGAAGTTAATTAAATACCATTTGGAGGCATTTAATGTTCGAGCAAAAACGGCTGATTTTCGACAAAAGAGATAACACCCCCCCATTACGTCATGCTTCAGAAATGTGGAAAATGGTCCGTTTTCAAATGTTTTATTTTTGAACGTCAGTTCACATTTGTAGGTGGATCATCAGTGTTAGAGCTAAAATTAGCATGTTTAAAGTGATTTTCATGCTTCCAGGGGCCCAAAACACAAGATTTATGGAATGGTTAAAAGTGCATGAAAATGGCCAATTTACTCACTCTGAGTTCTCAAAAAGGGTTTCTTCACCCCGGGAAGTTAATTAAATACCATTTGGAGGCATTTAATGTTCGAGCAAAAACGGCTGATTTTCGACAAAAGAGATAACACCCCCCCATTACGTCATGCTTCAGAAATGTGGAAAATGGTCCGTTTTCAAATGTTTTATTTTTGAACGTCAGTTCACATTTGTAGGTGGATCATCAGTGTTAGAGCTAAAATTAGCATGTTTAAAGTGATTTTCATGCTTCCAGGGGCTCGGGAAGTTAATTAAATACCATTTGGAGGCATTTAATGTTCGAGCAAAAACGGCTGATTTTCGACAAAAGAGATAACACCCCCCCCCCATTACGTCATGCTTCAGAAATGTGGAAAATGGTCCGTTTTCAAATGTTTTATTTTTGAACGTCAGTTCACATTTGTAGGTGGATCATCAGTGTTAGAGCTAAAATTAGCATGTTTAAAGTGATTTTCATGCTTCCAGGGGCTCGGGAAATGAAATAAATACCATTTGGAGGCATTTAATGTTCGACCAAAAACGGCTGATTTTCGACAAAAGAGATAACACCCCCCCCATTACGTCATGCTTCAGAAATGTGGAAAATGGTCCGTTTTCAAATGTTTTATTTTTGAACGTCAGTTCACATTTGTAGGTGGATCATCAGTGTTAGAGCTAAAATTAGCATGTTTAAAGTGATTTTCATGCTTCCAGGGGCTCGGGAAGTTAATTAAATACCATTTGGAGGCATTTAATGTTCGAGCAAAAACGGCTGATTTTCGACAAAAGAGATAACACCCCCCCATTACGTCATGCTTCAGAAATGTGGAAAATGGTCCGTTTTCAAATGTTTTTTTTTTGAACGTCAGTTCACATTTGTAGGTGGATCATCAGTGTTAGAGCTAAAATTAGCATGTTTAAAGTGATTTTCATGCTTCCAGGGGCCCAAAACACAAGATTAATGGAATGGTTAAAAGTGCATGAAAATGGCCAATTTACTCACTCTGAGTTCTCAAAAAGGGTTTCGTCACCCCGGGAAGTGAAATAAATACCATTTGGAGGCATTTAATGTTCGAGCAAAAACGGCTGATTTTCGACAAAAGAGATAACACCCCCCCATTACGTCATGCTTCAGAAATGTGGAAAATGGCCGGTTTTCTAATGTTTTATTTTTGAACGTCAGTTCACATTTGTAGGTGGATCATCAGTCTTAGAGCTAAAATTAGCATGTTTAAAGTGATTTTCATGCTTCCAGGGGCTTGGGAAGTTAATTAAATACCATTTGGAGGCATTTAATGTTCGAGCAAAAACGGCTGATTTTCGACAAAAGAGATAACACCCCCCCCATTACGTCATGCTTCAGAAATGTGGAAAATGGTCCGTTTTCAAATGTTTTATTTTTGAACGTCAGTTCACATTTGTAGGTGGATCATCAGTGTTAGAGCTAAAATTAGCATGTTTAAAGTGATTTTCATGCTTCCAGGGGCTCGGAAAGTTAATTAAATACCATTTGGAGGCATTTAATGTTCGAGCAAAAACGGCTGATTTTCGACAAAAGAGATAACACCCCCCAATTACGTCATGCTTCAGAAATGTGGAAAATGGTCCGTTTTCAAATGTTTTATTTTTGAACGTCAGTTCACATTTGTAGGTGGATCATCAGTGTTAGAGCTAAAAT
Source organism: Lissotriton vulgaris (assembly GCF_964263255.1). Taxonomy (NCBI): domain Eukaryota; kingdom Metazoa; phylum Chordata; class Amphibia; order Caudata; family Salamandridae; genus Lissotriton; species Lissotriton vulgaris. The sequence continues at coordinate 144,394 of NW_028251214.1, forward strand.
TAGCATGTTTAAAGTGATTTTCATGCTTCCAGGGGCCCAAAACACAAGATTTATGGAATGGTTAAAAGTGCATGAAAATGGCCAATTTACTCACTCTGAGTTCTCAAAAAGGGTTTCTTCACCCCGGGAAGTTAATTAAATACCATTTGGAGGCATTTAATGTTCGAGCAAAAACGGCTGATTTTCGACAAAAGAGATAACACCAGCCCATTACGTCATGCTTCAGAAATGTGGAAAATGGTCCGTTTTCAAATGTTTTATTTTTGAACGTCAGTTCACATTTGTAGGTGGATCATCAGTGTTAGAGCTAAAATTAGCATGTTTAAAGTGATTTTCATGCTTCCAGGGGCTCGGGAAGTTAATTAAATACCATTTGGAGGCATTTAATGTTCGAGCAAAAACGGCTGATTTTCGACAAAAGAGATAACACCCCCCCATTACGTCATGCTTCAGAAATGTGGAAAATGGTCCGTTTTCAAATGTTTTATTTTTGAACGTCAGTTCACATTTGTAGGTGGATCATCAGTGTTAGAGCTAAAATTAGCATGTTTAAAGTGATTTTCATGCTTCCAGGGGCTCGGGAAGTGAAATAAATACCATTTGGAGGCATTTAATGTTCGAGCAAAAACGGCTGATTTTCGACAAAAGAGATAACACCCCCCCATTACGTCATGCTTCAGAAATGTGGAAAATGGTCCGTTTTCAAATGTTTTATTTTTGAACGTCAGTTCACATTTGTAGGTGGATCATCAGTGTTAGAGCTAAAATTAGCATGTTTAAAGTGATTTTCATGCTTCCAGGGGCTCGGGAAGTTAATTAAATACCATTTGGAGGCATTTAATGTTCGAGCAAAAACGGCTGATTTTCGACAAAAGAGATAACACCCCCCCATTACGTCATGCTTCAGAAATGTGGAAAATGGTCCGTTTTCAAATGTTTTATTTTTGAACGTCAGTTCACATTTGTAGGTGGATCATCAGTGTTAGAGCTAAAATTAGCATGTTTAAAGTGATTTTCATGCTTCCAGGGGCCCAAAACTCAAGATTTATGGAATGGTTAAAAGTGCATGAAAATGGCCAATTTACTCACTCTGAGTTCTCAAAAAGGGTTTCTTCACCCCGGGAAGTTAATTAAATACCATTTGGAGGCATTTAATGTTCGAGCAAAAACGGCTGATTTTCGACAAAAGAGATAACACCCCCCATTACGTCATGCTTCAGAAATGTGGAAAATGGTCCGTTTTCAAATGTTTTATTTTTGAACGTCAGTTCACATTTGTAGGTGGATCATCAGTGTTAGAGCTAAAATTAGCATGTTTAAAGTGATTTTCATGCTTCCAGGGGCCCAAAACACAAGATTTATGGAATGGTTAAAAGTGCATGAAAATGGCCAATATACTCACTCTGAGTTCTCAAAAAGGGTTTCTTCACCCTGGGAAGTTAATTAAATACCATTTGGAGGCATTTAATGTTCGAGCAAAAACGACTGATTTTCGACAAAAGAGATAACACCCCCCCATTACGTCATGCTTCAGAAATGTGGAAAATGGACCGTTTTCAAATGTTTTATTTTTGAACGTCAGTTCACATTTGTAGGTGGATCATCGGTGTTAGAGCTGAAATTAGCATGTTTAAAGTGATTTTCATGCTTCCATGGGCTCGGGAAGTTAATTAAATACCATTTGGAGGCATTTAATGTTCGAGCAAAAACGGCTGATTTTCGACAAAAGAGATAACACCCCCCCATTACGTCATGCTTCAGAAATGTGGAAAATGGTCCGTTTTCAAATGTTTTATTTTTGAACGTCAGTTCACATTTGTAGGTGGATCATCAGTGTTAGAGCTAAAATTAGCATGTTTAAAGTGATTTTCATGCTTCCAGGGGCCCAAAACACAAGATTTATGGAATGGTTAAAAGTGCATGAAAATGGCCAATTTACTCACTCTGAGTTCTCAAAAAGGGTTTCTTCACCCCGGGAAGTTAATTAAATACCATTTGGAGGCATTTAATGTTCGAGCAAAAACGGCTGATTTTCGACAAAAGAGATAACACCCCCCCATTACGTCATGCTTCAGAAATGTGGAAAATGGTCCGTTTTCAAATGTTTTATTTTTGAACGTCAGTTCACATTTGTAGGTGGATCATCAGTGTTAGAGCTAAAATTAGCATGTTTAAAGTGATTTTCATGCTTCCAGGGGCTCGGGAAGTGAAATAAATACCATTTGGAGGCATTTAATGTTCGACCAAAAACGGCTGATTTTCGACAAAAGAGATAACACCCCCCCATTACGTCATGCTTCAGAAATGTGGAAAATGGTCCGTTTTCAAATGTTTTATTTTTGAACGTCAGTTCACATTTGTAGGTGGATCATCAGTGTTAGAGCTAAAATTAGCATGTTTAAAGTGATTTTCATGCTTCCAGGGGCTCGGGAAGTTAATTAAATACCATTTGGAGGCATTTAATGTTCGAGCAAAAACGGCTGATTTTCGACAAAAGAGATAACACCCCCCCATTACGTCATGCTTCAGAAATGTGGAAAATGGTCCGTTTTCAAATGTTTTATTTTTGAACGTCAGTTCACATTTGTAGGTGGATCATCAGTGTTAGAGCTAAAATCAGCATGTTTAAAGTGATTTTCATGCTTCCAGGGGCCCAAAACACAAGATTAATGGAATGGTTAAAAGTGCATGAAAATGGCCAATTTACTCACTCTGAGTTCTCAAAAAGGGTTTCTTTACCCCGGTAAGTGAAATAAATACCATTTGGAGGCATTTAATGTTCGAGCAAAAACGGCTGATTTTCGACAAAAGAGATAACACCCCCCCATTACGTCATGCTTCAGAAATGTGGAAAATGGTCCGTTTTCAAATGTTTTATTTTTGAACGTCAGTTCACATTTGTAGGTGGATCATCAGTGTTAGAGCTAAAATTAGCATGTTTAAAGTGATTTTCATGCTTCCAGGGGCTTGGGAAGTTAATTAAATACCATTTGGAGGCATTTAATGTTCGAGCAAAAACGGCTGATTTTCGACAAAAGAGATAACACCCCCCCCATTACGTCATGCTTCAGAAATGTGGAAAATGGTCCGTTTTCAAATGTTTTATTTTTGAACGTCAGTTCACATTTGTAGGTGGATCATCAGTGTTAGAGCTAAAATTAGCATGTTTAAAGTGATTTTCATGCTTCCAGGGGCTCGGGAAGTTAATTAAATACCATTTGGAGGCATTTAATGTTCGAGCAAAAACGGCTTATTTTCGACAAAAGAGATAACACCCCCCAATTACGTCATGCTTCAGAAATGTGGAAAATGGTCCGTTTTCAAATGTTTTATTTTTGAACGTCAGTTCACATTTGTAGGTGGATCATCAGTGTTAGAGCTAAAATTAGCATGTTTAAAGTGATTTTCATGCTTCCAGGGGCCCAAAACACAAGATTTATGGAATGGTTAAAAGTGCATGAAAATGGCCAATTTACTCACTCTGAGTTCTCAAAAAGGGTTTCTTCACCCCGGGAAGTTAATTAAATACCATTTGGAGGCATTTAATGTTCGAGCAAAAACGGCTGATTTTCGACAAAAGAGATAACACCCCCCCATTACGTCATGCTTCAGAAATGTGGAAAATGGTCCGTTTTCAAATGTTTTATTTTTGAACGTCAGTTCACATTTGTAGGTGGATCATCAGTGTTAGAGCTAAAATTAGCATGTTTAAAGTGATTTTCATGCTTCCAGGGGCTCGGGAAGTTAATTAAATACCATTTGGAGGCACTTAATGTTCGAGCAAAAACGGCTGATTTTCGACAAAAGAGATAACACCCCCCCATTACGTCATGCTTCAGAAATGTGGAAAATGGTCCGTTTTCAAATGTTTTATTTTTGAACGTCAGTTCACATTTGTAGGTGGATCATCAGTGTTAGAGCTAAAATTAGCATGTTTAAAGTGATTTTCATGCTTCCAGGGGCTCGGGAAGTGAAATAAATACCATTTGGAGGCATTTAATGTTCGAGCAAAAACGGCTGATTTTCGACAAAATAGATAACACCCCCCCATTACGTCATGCTTCAGAAATGTGGAAAATGGTCCGTTTTCAAATGTTTTATTTTTGAACGTCAGTTCACATTTGTAGGTGGATCATCAGTGTTAGAGCTAAAATTTGCATGTTTAAAGTGATTTTCATGCTTCCAGGGGCCCAAAACACAAGATTTATGGAATGGTTAAAAGTGCATGAAAATGGCCAATTTACTCACTCTGAGTTCTCAAAAAGGGTTTTTTCACCCCGGGAAGTTAATTAAATACCATTTGGAGGCATTTAATGTTCGAGCAAAAACGGCTGATTTTCGACAAAAGAGATAACACCCCCCCCATTACGTCATGCTTCAGAAATGTGGAAAATGGTCCGTTTTCAAATGTTTTATTTTTGAACGTCAGTTCACATTTGTAGGTGGATCATCAGTGTTAGAGCTAAAATTAGCATGTTTAAAGTGATTTTCATGCTTCCAGGGGCTCGGGAAGTTCATTAAATACCATTTGGAGGCATTTAATGTTCGAGCAAAAACGGCTGATTTTCGACAAAAGAGATAACACCCCCCCATTACGTCGTGCTTCAGAAATGTGGAAAATGGTCCGTTTTCAAATGTTTTATTTTTGAACGTCAGTTCACATTTGTAGGTGGATCATCAGTGTTAGAGCTAAAATTAGCATGTTTAAAGTGATTTTCATGCTTCCAGGGGCCCAAAACACAAGATTTATGGAATGGTTAAAAGTGCATGAAAATGGCCAATTTACTCACTCTGAGTTCTCAAAAAGGGTTTCTTCACCCCGGGAAGTTAATTAAATACCATTTGGAGGCATTTAATGTTCGAGCAAAAACGGCTGATTTTCGACAAAAGAGATAACACCCCCCCATTACGTCATGCTTCAGAAATGTGGAAAATGGTCCGTTTTCAAATGTTTTATTTTTGAACGTCAGTTCACATTTGTAGGTGGATCATCAGTGTTAGAGCTAAAATTAGCATGTTTAAAGTGATTTTCATGCTTCCAGGGGCTCGGGAAGTTAATTAAATACCATTTGGAGGCATTTAATGTTCGAGCAAAAACGGCTGATTTTCGACAAAAGAGATAACACCCCCCCATTACGTCATGCTTCAGAAATGTGGAAAATGGTCCGTTTTCAAATGTTTTATTTTTGAACGTCAGTTCACATTTGTAGGTGGATCATCAGTGTTAGAGATAAAATTAGCATGTTTAAAGTGATTTTCATGCTTCCAGGGGCTCGGGAAGTGAAATAAATACCATTTGGAGGCATTTAATGTTCGAGCAAAAACGGCTGATTTTCGACAAAAGAGATAACACCCCCCCATTACGTCATGCTTCAGAAATGTGGAAAATGGTCCGTTTTCAAATGTTTTATTTTTGAACGTCAGTTCACATTTGTAGGTGGATCATCAGTGTTAGAGCTAAAATTAGCATGTTTAAAGTGATTTTCATGCTTCCAGGGGCCCAAAACACAAGATTTATGGAATGGTTAAAAGTGCATGAAAATGGCCAATTTACTCACTCTGAGTTCTCAAAAAGGGTTTCTTCACCCCGGGAAGTTAATTAAATACCATTTGGAGGCATTTAATGTTCGAGCAAAAACGGCTGATTTTCGACAAAAGAGATAACACCCCCCCATTACGTCATGCTTCAGAAATGTGGAAAATGGACCGTTTTCAAATGTTTTATTTTTGAACGTCAGTTCACATTTGTAGGTGGATCATCGGTGTTAGAGCTGAAATTAGCATGTTTAAAGTGATTTTCATGCTTCCATGGGCTCGGGAAGTTAATTAAATACCATTTGGAGGCATTTAATGTTCGAGCAAAAACGGCTGATTTTCGACAAAAGAGATAACACCCCCCCATTACGTCATGCTTCAGAAATGTGGAAAATGGTCCGTTTTCAAATGTTTTATTTTTGAACGTCAGTTCACATTTGTAGGTGGATCATCAGTGTTAGAGCTAAAATTAGCATGTTTAAAGTGATTTTCATGCTTCCAGGGGCCCAAAACACAAGATTTATGGAATGGTTAAAAGTGCATGAAAATGGCCAATTTACTCACTCTGAGTTCTCAAAAAGGGTTTCTTCACCCCGGGAAGTTAATTAAATACCATTTGGAGGCATTTAATGTTCGAGCAAAAACGGCTGATTTTCGACAAAAGAGATAACACCCCCCCATTACGTCATGCTTCAGAAATGTGGAAAATGGTCCGTTTTCAAATGTTTTATTTTTGAACGTCAGTTCACATTTGTAGGTGGATCATCAGTGTTAGAGCTAAAATTAGCATGTTTAAAATGATTTTCATGCTTCCAGGGGCTCGGGAAGTTAATTAAATACCATTTGGAGGCATTTAATGTTTGAGCAAAAACGGCTGATTTTCGACAAAAGAGATAACACCCCCCATTACGTCATGCTTCAGAAATGTGGAAAATGGTCCGTTTTCAAATGTTTTATTTTTGAACGTCAGTTCACATTTGTAGGTGGATCATCAGTGTTAGAGCTAAAATTAGCATGTTTAAAGTGATTTTCATGCTTCCAGGGGCTCGGGAAGTGAAATAAATACCATTTGGAGGCATTTAATGTTCGAGCAAAAACGGCTGATTTTCGACAAAAGAGATACCACCCCCCCATTACGTCATGCTTCAGAAATGTGGAAAATGGTCTGTTTTCAAATGTTTTATTTTTGAACGTCAGTTCACATTTGTAGGTGGATCATCAGTGTTAGAGCTAAAATTAGCATGTTTAAAGTGATTTTCATGCTTCCAGGGGCTCGGGAAGTTAATTAAATACCATTTGGAGGCATTTAATGTTCGAGCAAAAACGGCTGATTTTCGACAAAAGAGATAACACCCCCCCATTACGTCATGCTTCAGAAATGTGGAAAATGGTCCGTTTTCAAATGTTTTATTTTTGAACGTCAGTTCACATTTGTAGGTGGATCATCAGTGTTAGAGCTGAAATTAGCATGTTTAAAGTGATTTTCATGCTTCCAGGGGCCCAAAACACAAGATTAATGGAATGGTTAAAAGTGCATGAAAATGGCCAATTTACTCACTCTGAGTTCTCAAAAAGGGTTTCTTCACCCCGGGAAGTGAAATAAATACCATTTGGAGGCATTTAATGTTCGAGCAAAAATGGCTGATTTTCGACAAAAGAGATAACACCCCCCCATTACGTCATGCTTCAGAAATGTGGAAAATGGTCCGTTTTCAAATGTTTTATTTTTGAACGTCAGTTCACATTTGTAGGTGGATCATCAGTGTTAGAGCTAAAATTAGCATGTTTAAAGTGATTTTCATGCTTCCAGGGGCTCGGGAAGTTAATTAAATACCATTTGGAGGCATTTAATGTTCGAGCAAAAACGGCTGATTTTCGACAAAAGAGATAACACCCCCCCCATTACGTCATGCTTCAGAAATGTGGAAAATGGTCCGTTTTCAGATGTTTTATTTTTGAACGTCAGTTCACATTTGTAGGTGGATCATCAGTGTTAGAGCTAAAATTAGCATGTTTAAAGTGATTTTCATGCTTCCAGGGGCTCGGGAAGTTAATTAAATACCATTTGGAGGCATTTAATGTTCGAGCAAAAACGGCTGATTTTCGACAAAAGAGATAACACCCCCCCCATTACGTCATGCTTCAGAAATGTGGAAAATGGTCCGTTTTCAAATGTTTTATTTTTGAACGTCAGTTCACATTTGTAGGTGGATCATCAGTGTTAGAGCTAAAATTAGCATGTTTAAAGTGATTTTCATGCTTCCAGGGGCTCGGGAAGTTAATTAAATACCATTTGGAGGCATTTAATGTTCGAGCAAAAACGGCAGATTTTCGACAAAAGAGATAACACCCCCCCATTACGTCATGCTTCAGAAATGTGGAAAATGGTCCGTTTTCAAATGTTTTATTTTTGAACGTCAGTTCACATTTGTAGGTGGATCATCAGTGTTAGAGCTAAAATTAGCATGTTTAAAGTGATTTTCATGCTTCCAGGGGCTCGGGAAGTTAATTAAATACCATTTGGAGGCATTTAATGTTCGAGCAAAAACGGCTGATTTTCGACAAAAGAGATAACACCCCCCCATTACGTCATGCTTCAGAAATGTGGAAAATGGTCCGTTTTCAAATGTTTTATTTTTGAACGTCAGTTCACATTTGTAGGTGGATCATCAGTGTTAGAGCTAAAATTAGCATGTTTAAAATGATTTTCATGCTTCCAGGGGCTCGGGAAGTTAATTAAATACCATTTGGAGGCATTTAATGTTCGAGCAAAAACGGCTGATTTTCGACAAAAGAGATAACACCCCCCATTACGTCATGCTTCAGAAATGTGGAAAATGGTCCGTTTTCAAATGTTTTATTTTTGAACGTCAGTTCACATTTGTAGGTGGATCATCAGTGTTAGAGCTAAAATTAGCATGTTTAAAGTGATTTTCATGCTTCCAGGGGCTCGGGAAGTGAAATAAATACCATTTGGAGGCATTTAATGTTCGAGCAAAAACGGCTGATTTTCGACGAAAGAGATACCACCCCCCCATTACGTCATGCTTCAGAAATGTGGAAAATGGTCTGTTTTCAAATGTTTTATTTTTGAAGGTCAGTTCACATTTGTAGGTGGATCATCAGTGTTAGAGCTAAAATTAGCATGTTTAAAGTGATTTTCATGCTTCCAGGGGCTCGGGAAGTTAATTAAATACCATTTGGAGGCATTTAATGTTCGAGCAAAAACGGCTGATTTTCGACAAAAGAGATAACACCCCCCCATTACGTCATGCTTCAGAAATGTGGAAAATGGTCCGTTTTCAAATGTTTTATTTTTGAACGTCAGTTCACATTTGTAGGTGGATCATCAGTGTTAGAGCTGAAATTAGCATGTTTAAAGTGATTTTCATGCTTCCAGGGGCCCAAAACACAAGATTAATGGAATGGTTAAAAGTGCATGAAAATGGCCAATTTACTAACTCTGAGTTCTCAAAAAGGGTTTCTTCACCCCGGGAAGTGAAATAAATACCATTTGGAGGCATTTAATGTTCGAGCAAAAATGGCTGATTTTCGACAAAAGAGATAACACCCCCCCATTACGTCATGCTTCAGAAATGTGGAAAATGGTCCGTTTTCAAATGTTTTATTTTTGAACGTCAGTTCACATTTGTAGGTGGATCATCAGTGTTAGAGCTAAAATTAGCATGTTTAAAGTGATTTTCATGCTTCCAGGGGCTCGGGAAGTTAATTAAATACCATTTGGAGGCATTTAATGTTCGAGCAAAAACGGCTGATTTTCGACAAAAGAGATAACACCCCCCCCCATTACGTCATGCTTCAGAAATGTGGAAAATGGTCAGTTTTCAAATGTTTTATTTTTGAACGTCAGTTCACATTTGTAGGTGGATCATCAGTGTTAGAGCTAAAATTAGCATGTTTAAAGTGATTTTCATGCTTCCAGGGGCTCGGGAAGTTAATTAAATACCATTTGGAGGCATTTAATGTTCGAGCAAAAACTGCTGATTTTCGACAAAAGAGATAACACCCCCCCCCATTACGTCATGCTTCAGAAATGTGGAAAATGGTCCGTTTTCAAATGTTTTATTTTTGAACGTCAGTTCACATTTGTAGGTGGATCATCAGTGTTAGAGCTAAAATTAGCATGTTTAAAGTGATTTTCATGCTTCCAGGGGCTCGGGAAGTTAATTAAATACCATTTGGAGGCATTTAATGTTCGAGCAAAAACGGCAGATTTTCGACAAAAGAGATAACACCCCCCCATTACGTCATGCTTCAGAAATGTGGAAAATGGTCCGTTTTCAAATGTTTTATTTTTGAACGTCAGTTCACATTTGTAGGTGGATCATCAGTGTTAGAGCTAAAATTAGCATGTTTAAAGTGATTTTCATGCTTCCAGGGGCTCGGGAAGTTAATTAAATACCATTTGGAGGCATTTAATGTTCGAGCAAAAACGGCTGATTTTCGACAAAAGAGATAACACCCCCCCATTACGTCATGCTTCAGAAATGTGGAAAATGGTCCGTTTTCAAATGTTTTATTTTTGAACGTCAGTTCACATTTGTAGGTGGATCATCAGTGTTAGAGCTAAAATTAGCATGTTTAAAGTGATTTTCATGCTTCCAGGGGCCCAAAACACAAGATTTATGGAATGGTTAAAAGTGCATGAAAATGGCCAATTTACTCACTCTGAGTTCTCAAAAAGGGTTTCTTCACCCCGGGAAGTTAATTAAATACCATTTGGAGGCATTTAATGTTCGAGCAAAAACGGCTGATTTTCGACAAAAGAGATAACACCCCCCCATTACGTCATGCTTCAGAAATGTGGAAAATGGTCCGTTTTCAAATGTTTTATTTTTGAACGTCAGTTCACATTTGTAGGTGGATCATCAGTGTTAGAGCTAAAATTAGCATGTTTAAAGTGATTTTCATGCTTCCAGGGGCTCGGGAAGTTAATTAAATACCATTTGGAGGCATTTAATGTTCGAGCAAAAACGGCTGATTTTCGACAAAAGAGATAACACCCCCCCCCATTACGTCATGCTTCAGAAATGTGGAAAATGGTCCGTTTTCAAATGTTTTATTTTTGAACGTCAGTTCACATTTGTAGGTGGATCATCAGTGTTAGAGCTAAAATTAGCATGTTTAAAGTGATTTTCATGCTTCCAGGGGCTCGGGAAGTGAAATAAATACCATTTGGAGGCATTTAATGTTCGACCAAAAACGGCTGATTTTCGACAAAAGAGATAACACCCCCCCCATTACGTCATGCTTCAGAAATGTGGAAAATGGTCCGTTTTCAAATGTTTTATTTTTGAACGTCAGTTCACATTTGTAGGTGGATCATCAGTGTTAGAGCTAAAATTAGCATGTTTAAAGTGATTTTCATGCTTCCAGGGGCTCGGGAAGTTAATTAAATACCATTTGGAGGCATTTAATGTTCGAGCAAAAACGGCTGATTTTCGACAAAAGAGATAACACCCCCCCATTACGTCATGCTTCAGAAATGTGGAAAATGGTCCGTTTTCAAATGTTTTTTTTTTGAACGTCAGTTCACATTTGTAGGTGGATCATCAGTGTTAGAGCTAAAATTAGCATGTTTAAAGTGATTTTCATGCTTCCAGGGGCCCAAAACACAAGATTAATGGAATGGTTAAAAGTGCATGAAAATGGCCAATTTACTCACTCTGAGTTCTCAAAAAGGGTTTCGTCACCCCGGGAAGTGAAATAAATACCATTTGGAGGCATTTAATGTTCGAGCAAAAACGGCTGATTTTCGACAAAAGAGATAACACCCCCCCATTACGTCATGCTTCAGAAATGTGGAAAATGGCCGGTTTTCTAATGTTTTATTTTTGAACGTCAGTTCACATTTGTAGGTGGATCATCAGTCTTAGAGCTAAAATTAGCATGTTTAAAGTGATTTTCATGCTTCCAGGGGCTTGGGAAGTTAATTAAATACCATTTGGAGGCATTTAATGTTCGAGCAAAAACGGCTGATTTTCGACAAAAGAGATAACACCCCCCCCATTACGTCATGCTTCAGAAATGTGGAAAATGGTCCGTTTTCAAATGTTTTATTTTTGAACGTCAGTTCACATTTGTAGGTGGATCATCAGTGTTAGAGCTAAAATTAGCATGTTTAAAGTGATTTTCATGCTTCCAGGGGCTCGGAAAGTTAATTAAATACCATTTGGAGGCATTTAATGTTCGAGCAAAAACGGCTGATTTTCGACAAAAGAGATAACACCCCCCAATTACGTCATGCTTCAGAAATGTGGAAAATGGTCCGTTTTCAAATGTTTTATTTTTGAACGTCAGTTCACATTTGTAGGTGGATCATCAGTGTTAGAGCTAAAATTAGCATGTTTAAAGTGATTTTCATGCTTCCAGGGGCCCAAAACACAAGATTTATGGAATGGTTAAAAGTGCATGAAAATGGCCAATTTACTCACTCTGAGTTCTCAAAAAGGGTTTCTTCACCCCGGGAAGTTAATTAAATACCATTTGGAGGCATTTAATGTTCGAGCAAAAACGGCTGATTTTCGACAAAAGAGATAACACCAGCCCATTACGTCATGCTTCAGAAATGTGGAAAATGGTCCGTTTTCAAATGTTTTATTTTTGAACGTCAGTTCACATTTGTAGGTGGATCATCAGTGTTAGAGCTAAAATTAGCATGTTTAAAGTGATTTTCATGCTTCCAGGGGCTCGGGAAGTTAATTAAATACCATTTGGAGGCATTTAATGTTCGAGCAAAAACGGCTGATTTTCGACAAAAGAGATAACACCCCCCCATTACGTCATGCTTCAGAAATGTGGAAAATGGTCCGTTTTCAAATGTTTTATTTTTGAACGTCAGTTCACATTTGTAGGTGGATCATCAGTGTTAGAGCTAAAATTAGCATGTTTAAAGTGATTTTCATGCTTCCAGGGGCTCGGGAAGTGAAATAAATACCATTTGGAGGCATTTAATGTTCGAGCAAAAACGGCTGATTTTCGACAAAAGAGATAACACCCCCCCATTACGTCATGCTTCAGAAATGTGGAAAATGGTCCGTTTTCAAATGTTTTATTTTTGAACGTCAGTTCACATTTGTAGGTGGATCATCAGTGTTAGAGCTAAAATTAGCATGTTTAAAGTGATTTTCATGCTTCCAGGGGCCCAAAACACAAGATTTATGGAATGGTTAAAAGTGCATGAAAATGGCCAATTTACTCACTCTGAGTTCTCAAAAAGGGTTTCTTCACCCCGGGAAGTTAATTAAATACCATTTGGAGGCATTTAATGTTCGAGCAAAAACGGCTGATTTTCGACAAAAGAGATAACACCCCCCCATTACGTCATGCTTCAGAAATGTGGAAAATGGTCCGTTTTCAAATGTTTTATTTTTGAACGTCAGTTCACATTTGTAGGTGGATCATCAGTGTTAGAGCTAAAATTAGCATGTTTAAAGTGATTTTCATGCTTCCAGGGGCTCGGGAAGTTAATTAAATACCATTTGGAGGCATTTAATGTTCGAGCAAAAACGGCTGATTTTCGACAAAAGAGATAACACCCCCCCATTACGTCATGCTTCAGAAATGTGGAAAATGGTCCGTTTTCAAATGTTTTATTTTTGAACGTCAGTTCACATTTGTAGGTGGATCATCAGTGTTAGAGCTAAAATTAGCATGTTTAAAGTGATTTTCATGCTTCCAGGGGCCCAAAACTCAAGATTTATGGAATGGTTAAAAGTGCATGAAAATGGCCAATTTACTCACTCTGAGTTCTCAAAAAGGGTTTCTTCACCCCGGGAAGTTAATTAAATACCATTTGGAGGCATTTAATGTTCGAGCAAAAACGGCTGATTTTCGACAAAAGAGATAACACCCCCCCATTACGTCATGCTTCAGAAATGTGGAAAATGGTCCGTTTTCAAATGTTTTATTTTTGAACGTCAGTTCACATTTGTAGGTGGATCATCAGTGTTAGAGCTAAAATTAGCATGTTTAAAGTGATTTTCATGCTTCCAGGGGCTCGGGAAGTGAAATAAATACCATTTGGAGGCATTTAATGTTCGAGCAAAAACGGCTGATTTTCGACAAAAGAGATACCACCCCCCCATTACGTCATGCTTCAGAAATGTGGAAAATGGTCTGTTTTCAAATGTTTTATTTTTGAACGTCAGTTCACATTTGTAGGTGGATCATCAGTGTTAGAGCTAAAATTAGCATGTTTAAAGTGATTTTCATGCTTCCAGGGGCTCGGGAAGTTAATTAAATACCATTTGGAGGCATTTAATGTTCGAGCAAAAACGGCTGATTTTCGACAAAAGAGATAACACCCCCCCATTACGTCATGCTTCAGAAATGTGGAAAATGGTCCGTTTTCAAATGTTTTATTTTTGAACGTCAGTTCACATTTGTAGGTGGATCATCAGTGTTAGAGCTGAAATTAGCATGTTTAAAGTGATTTTCATGCTTCCAGGGGCCCAAAACACAAGATTAATGGAATGGTTAAAAGTGCATGAAAATGGCCAATTTACTCACTCTGAGTTCTCAAAAAGGGTTTCTTCACCCCGGGAAGTGAAATAAATACCATTTGGAGGCATTTAATGTTCGAGCAAAAATGGCTGATTTTCGACAAAAGAGATAACACCCCCCCATTACGTCATGCTTCAGAAATGTGGAAAATGGTCCGTTTTCAAATGTTTTATTTTTGAACGTCAGTTCACATTTGTAGGTGGATCATCAGTGTTAGAGCTAAAATTAGCATGTTTAAAGTGATTTTCATGCTTCCAGGGGCTCGGGAAGTTAATTAAATACCATTTGGAGGCATTTAATGTTCGAGCAAAAACGGCTGATTTTCGACAAAAGAGATAACACCCCCCCCATTACGTCATGCTTCAGAAATGTGGAAAATGGTCCGTTTTCAAATGTTTTATTTTTGAACGTCAGTTCACATTTGTAGGTGGATCATCAGTGTTAGAGCTAAAATTAGCATGTTTAAAGTGATTTTCATGCTTCCAGGGGCTCGGGAAGTTAATTAAATACCATTTGGAGGCATTTAATGTTCGAGCAAAAACGGCTGATTTTCGACAAAAGAGATAACACCCCCCCCATTACGTCATGCTTCAGAAATGTGGAAAATGGTCCGTTTTCAAATGTTTTATTTTTGAACGTCAGTTCACATTTGTAGGTGGATCATCAGTGTTAGAGCTAAAATTAGCATGTTTAAAGTGATTTTCATGCTTCCAGGGGCTCGGGAAGTTAATTAAATACCATTTGGAGGCATTTAATGTTCGAGCAAAAACGGCAGATTTTCGACAAAAGAGATAACACCCCCCCATTACGTCATGCTTCAGAAATGTGGAAAATGGTCCGTTTTCAAATGTTTTATTTTTGAACGTCAGTTCACATTTGTAGGTGGATCATCAGTGTTAGAGCTAAAATTAGCATGTTTAAAGTGATTTTCATGCTTCCAGGGGCTCGGGAAGTTAATTAAATACCATTTGGAGGCATTTAATGTTCGAGCAAAAACGGCTGATTTTCGACAAAAGAGATAACACCCCCCCATTACGTCATGCTTCAGAAATGTGGAAAATGGTCCGTTTTCAAATGTTTTATTTTTGAACGTCAGTTCACATTTGTAGGTGGATCATCAGTGTTAGAGCTAAAATTAGCATGTTTAAAGTGATTTTCATGCTTCCAGGGGCCCAAAACACAAGATTTATGGAATGGTTAAAAGTGCATGAAAATGGCCAATTTACTCACTCTGAGTTCTCAAAAAGGGTTTCTTCACCCCGGGAAGTTAATTAAATACCATTTGGAGGCATTTAATGTTCGAGCAAAAACGGCTGATTTTCGACAAAAGAGATAACACCCCCCCATTACGTCATGCTTCAGAAATGTGGAAAATGGTCCGTTTTCAAATGTTTTATTTTTGAACGTCAGTTCACATTTGTAGGTGGATCATCAGTGTTAGAGCTAAAATTAGCATGTTTAAAGTGATTTTCATGCTTCCAGGGGCTCGGGAAGTTAATTAAATACCATTTGGAGGCATTTAATGTTCGAGCAAAAACGGCTGATTTTCGACAAAAGAGATAACACCCCCCCCATTACGTCATGCTTCAGAAATGTGGAAAATGGTCCGTTTTCAAATGTTTTATTTTTGAACGTCAGTTCACATTTGTAGGTGGATCATCAGTGTTAGAGCTAAAATTAGCATGTTTAAAGTGATTTTCATGCTTCCAGGGGCTCGGGAAGTGAAATAAATACCATTTGGAGGCATTTAATGTTCGACCAAAAACGGCTGATTTTCGACAAAAGAGATAACACCCCCCCATTACGTCATGCTTCAGAAATGTGGAAAATGGTCCGTTTTCAAATGTTTTATTTTTGAACGTCAGTTCACATTTGTAGGTGGATCATCAGTGTTAGAGCTAAAATTAGCATGTTTAAAGTGATTTTCATGCTTCCAGGGGCTTGGGAAGTTAATTAAATACCATTTGGAGGCATTTAATGTTCGAGCAAAAACGGCTGATTTTCGACAAAAGAGATAACACCCCCCCATTACGTCATGCTTCAGAAATGTGGAAAATGGTCCGTTTTCAAATGTTTTATTTTTGAACGTCAGTTCACATTTGTAGGTGGATCATCAGTGTTAGAGCTAAAATTAGCATGTTTAAAGTGATTTTCATGCTTCCAGGGGCCCAAAACACAAGATTAATGGAATGGTTAAAAGTGCATGAAAATGGCCAATTTACTCACTCTGAGTTCTCAAAAAGGGTTTCTTCACCCCGGGAAGTGAAATAAATACCATTTGGAGGCATTTAATGTTCGAGCAAAAACGGCTGATTTTCGACAAAAGAGATAACACCCCCCCATTACGTCATGCTTCAGAAATGTGGAAAATGGCCGGTTTTCTAATGTTTTATTTTTGAACATCAGTTCACATTTGTAGGTGGATCATCAGTCTTAGAGCTAAAATTAGCATGTTTAAAGTGATTTTCATGCTTCCAGGGGCTTGGGAAGTTAATTAAATACCATTTGGAGGCATTTAATGTTCGAGCAAAAACGGCTGATTTTCGACAAAAGAGATAACACCCCCCCCATTACGTCATGCTTCAGAAATGTGGAAAATGGTCCGTTTTCAAATGTTTTATTTTTGAACGTCAGTTCACATTTGTAGGTGGATCATCAGTGTTAGAGCTAAAATTAGCATGTTTAAAGTGATTTTCATGCTTCCAGGGGCTCGGAAAGTTAATTAAATACCATTTGGAGGCATTTAATGTTCGAGCAAAAACGGCTGATTTTCGACAAAAGAGATAACACCCCCCAATTACGTCATGCTTCAGAAATGTGGAAAATGGTCCGTTTTCAAATGTTTTATTTTTGAACGTCAGTTCACATTTGTAGGTGGATCATCAGTGTTAGAGCTAAAATTAGCATGTTTAAAGTGATTTACATGCTTCCAGGGGCTCGGGAAGTTAATTAAATACCATTTGGAGGCATTTAATGTTCGAGCAAAAACGGCTGATTTTCGACAAAAGAGATAACACCCCCCCATTACGTCATGCTTCAGAAATGTGGAAAATGGTCCGTTTTCAAATGTTTTATTTTTGAACGTCAGTTCACATTTGTAGGTGGATCATCAGTGTTAGAGCTAAAATTAGCATGTTTAAAGTGATTTTCATGCTTCCAGGGGCTCGGGAAGTGAAATAAATACCATTTGGAGGCATTTAATGTTCGAGCAAAAACGGCTGATTTTCGACAAAAGAGATAACACCCCCCCATTACGTCATGCTTCAGAAATGTGGAAAATGGTCCGTTTTCAAATGTTTTATTTTTGAACGTCAGTTCACATTTGTAGGTGGATCATCAGTGTTAGAGCTAAAATTAGCATGTTTAAAGTGATTTTCATGCTTCCAGGGGCCCAAAACACAAGATTTATGGAATGGTTAAAAGTGCATGAAAATGGCCAATTTACTCACTCTGAGTTCTCAAAAAGGGTTTTTTCACCCCGGGAAGTTAATTAAATACCATTTGGAGGCATTTAATGTTCGAGCAAAAACGGCTGATTTTCGACAAAAGAGATAACACCCCCCCATTACGTCATGCTTCAGAAATGTGGAAAATGGTCCGTTTTCAAATGTTTTATTTTTGAACGTCAGTTCACATTTGTAGGTGGATCATCAGTGTTAGAGCTAAAATTAGCATGTTTAAAGTGATTTTCATGCTTCCAGGGGCTCGGGAAGTTAATTAAATACCATTTGGAGGCATTTAATGTTCGAGCAAAAACGGCTGATTTTCGACAAAAGAGATAACACCCCCCCATTACGTCATGCTTCAGAAATGTGGAAAATGGTCCGTTTTCAAATGTTTTATTTTTGAACGTCAGTTCACATTTGTAGGTGGATCATCAGTGTTAGAGCTAAAATTAGCATGTTTAAAGTGATTTTCATGCTTCCAGGGGCCCAAAACTCAAGATTTATGGAATGGTTAAAAGTGCATGAAAATGGCCAATTTACTCACTCTGAGTTCTCAAAAAGGGTTTCTTCACCCCGGGAAGTTAATTAAATACCATTTGGAGGCATTTAATGTTCGAGCAAAAACGGCAGATTTTCGACAAAAGAGATAACACCCCCCCATTACGTCATGCTTCAGAAATGTGGAAAATGGTCCGTTTTCAAATGTTTTATTTTTGAACGTCAGTTCACATTTGTAGGTGGATCATCAGTGTTAGAGCTAAAATTAGCATGTTTAAAGTGATTTTCATGCTTCCAGGGGCTCGGGAAGTTAATTAAATACCATTTGGAGGCATTTAATGTTCGAGCAAAAACGGCTGATTTTCGACAAAAGAGATAACACCCCCCCATTACGTCATGCTTCAGAAATGTGGAAAATGGTCCGTTTTCAAATGTTTTATTTTTGAACGTCAGTTCACATTTGTAGGTGGATCATCAGTGTTAGAGCTAAAATTAGCATGTTTAAAGTGATTTTCATGCTTCCAGGGGCCCAAAACACAAGATTTATGGAATGGTTAAAAGTGCATGAAAATGGCCAATATACTCACTCTGAGTTCTCAAAAAGGGTTTCTTCACCCCGGGAAGTTAATTAAATACCATTTGGAGGCATTTAATGTTCGAGCAAAAACGGCTGATTTTCGACAAAAGAGATAACACCCCCCCATTACGTCATGCTTCAGAAATGTGGAAAATGGTCCGTTTTCAAATGTTTTATTTTTGAACGTCAGTTCACATTTGTAGGTGGATCATCGGTGTTAGAGCTGAAATTAGCATGTTTAAAGTGATTTTCATGCTTCCAGGGGCTCGGGAAGTTAATTAAATACCATTTGGAGGCATTTAATGTTCGAGCAAAAACGGCTGATTTTCGACAAAAGAGATAACACCCCCCCATTACGTCATGCTTCAGAAATGTGGAAAATGGTCCGTTTTCAAATGTTTTATTTTTGAACGTCAGTTCACATTTGTACGTGGATCATCAGTGTTAGAGCTAAAATTAGCATGTTTAAAGTGATTTTCATGCTTCCAGGGGCCCAAAACACAAGATTTATGGAATGGTTAAAAGTGCATGAAAATGGCCAATTTACTCACTCTGAGTTCTCAAAAAGGGTTTCTTCACCTCGGGAAGTTAATTAAATACCATTTGGAGGCATTTAATGTTCGAGCAAAAACGGCTGATTTTCGACAAAAGAGATAACACCCCCCCCATTACGTCATGCTTCAGAAATGTGGAAAATGGTCCGTTTTCAAATGTTTTATTTTTGAACGTCAGTTCACATTTGTAGGTGGATCATCAGTGTTAGAGCTAAAATTAGCATGTTTAAAATGATTTTCATGCTTCCAGGGGCTCGGGAAGTTAATTAAATACCATTTGGAGGCATTTAATGTTCGAGCAAAAACGGCTGATTTTCGACAAAAGAGATAACACCCCCCATTACGTCATGCTTCAGAAATGTGGAAAATGGTCCGTTTTCAAATGTTTTATTTTTGAACGTCAGTTCACATTTGTAGGTGGATCATCAGTGTTAGAGCTAAAATTAGCATGTTTAAAGTGATTTTCATGCTTCCAGGGGCTCGGGAAGTGAAATAAATACCATTTGGAGGCATTTAATGTTCGAGCAAAAACGGCTGATTTTCGACAAAAGAGATAACACCCCCCCATTACGTCATGCTTCAGAAATGTGGAAAATGGTCCGTTTTCAAATGTTTTATTTTTGAACGTCAGTTCACATTTGTAGGTGGATCATCAGTGTTAGAGCTAAAATTAGCATGTTTAAAGTGATTTTCATGCTTCCAGGGGCTCGGGAAGTTAATTAAATACCATTTGGAGGCATTTAATGTTCGAGCAAAAACGGCTGATTTTCGACAAAAGAGATAACACCCCCCCATTACGTCATGCTTCAGAAATGTGGAAAATGGTCCGTTTTCAAATGTTTTATTTTTGAACGTCAGTTCACATTTGTAGGTGGATCATCAGTGTTAGAGCTAAAATTAGCATGTTTAAAGTGATTTTCATGCTTCCAGGGGCCCAAAACACAAGATTAATGGAATGGTTAAAAGTGCATGAAAATGGCCAATTTACTCACTCTGAGTTCTCAAAAAGGGTTTCTTCACCCCGGGAAGTGAAATAAATACCATTTGGAGGCATTTAATGTTCGAGCAAAAATGGCTGATTTTCGACAAAAGAGATAACACCCCCCCATTACGTCATGCTTCAGAAATGTGGAAAATGGTCCGTTTTCAAATGTTTTATTTTTGAACGTCAGTTCACATTTGTAGGTGGATCATCAGTGTTAGAGCTAAAATTAGCATGTTTAAAGTGATTTTCATGCTTCCAGGGGCTCGGGAAGTTAATTAAATACCATTTGGAGGCATTTAATGTTCGAGCAAAAACGGCTGATTTTCGACAAAAGAGATAACACCCCCCCCATTACGTCATGCTTCAGAAATGTGGAAAATGGTCCGTTTTCAAATGTTTTATTTTTGAACGTCAGTTCACATTTGTAGGTGGATCATCAGTGTTAGAGCTAAAATTAGCATGTTTAAAGTGATTTTCATGCTTCCAGGGGCTCGGGAAGTTAATTAAATACCATTTGGAGGCATTTAATGTTCGAGCAAAAACGGCAGATTTTCGACAAAAGAGATAACACCCCCCATTACGTCATGCTTCAGAAATGTGGAAAATGGTCCGTTTTCAAATGTTTTATTTTTGAACGTCAGTTCACATTTGTAGGTGGATCATCAGTGTCAGAGCTAAAATTAGCATGTTTAAAGTGATTTTCATGCTTCCAGGGGCTCGGGAAGTGAAATAAATACCATTTGGAGGCATTTAATGTTTGAGCAAAAACGGCTGATTTTCGACAAAAGAGATAACACCCCCCCATTACGTCATGCTTCAGAAATGTGGAAAATGGTCCGTTTTCAAATGTTTTATTTTTGAACGTCAGTTCACATTTGTAGGTGGATCATCAGTGTTAGAGCTAAAATTAGCATGTTTAAAGTGATTTTCATGCTTCCAGGGGCTCGGGAAGTTAATTAAATACCATTTGGAGGCATTTAATGTTCGAGCAAAAACGGCTGATTTTCGACAAAAGAGATAACACCCCCCCATTACGTCATGCTTCAGAAATGTGGAAAATGGTCCGTTTTCAAATGTTTTATTTTTGAACGTCAGTTCACATTTGTAGGTGGATCATCAGTGTTAGAGCTAAAATTAGCATGTTTAAAGTGATTTTCATGCTTCCAGGGGCCCAAAACACAAGATTTATGGAATGGTTAAAAGTGCATGAAAATGGCCAATTTACTCACTCTGAGTTCTCAAAAAGGGTTTCTTCACCCCGGGAAGTTAATTAAATACCATTTGGAGGCATTTAATGTTCGAGCAAAAACGGCTGATTTTCGACAAAAGAGATAACACCCCCCCATTACGTCATGCTTCAGAAATGTGGAAAATGGTCCGTTTTCAAATGTTTTATTTTTGAACGTCAGTTCACATTTGTAGGTGGATCATCAGTGTTAGAGCTAAAATTAGCATGTTTAAAGTGATTTTCATGCTTCCAGGGGCTCGGGAAGTTAATTAAATACCATTTGGAGGCATTTAATGTTCGAGCAAAAACGGCTGATTTTCGACA
Organism: Lissotriton vulgaris; assembly: GCF_964263255.1. NCBI lineage: Eukaryota > Metazoa > Chordata > Amphibia > Caudata > Salamandridae > Lissotriton > Lissotriton vulgaris. Next base: position 166,067 of record NW_028251214.1, read on the forward strand.
AAAGAGATAACACCCCCCCATTACGTCATGCTTCAGAAATGTGGAAAATGGTCCGTTTTTAAATGTTTTATTTTTGAACGTCAGTTCACATTTGTAGGTGGATCATCAGTGTTAGAGCTAAAATTAGCATGTTTAAAGTGATTTTCATGCTTCCAGGGGCTCGGGAAGTGAAATAAATACCATTTGGAGGCATTTAATGTTCGACCAAAAACGGCTGATTTTCGACAAAAGAGATAACACCCCCCCATTACGTCATGCTTCAGAAATGTGGAAAATGGTCCGTTTTCAAATGTTTTATTTTTGAACGTCAGTTCACATTTGTAGGTGGATCATCAGTGTTAGAGCTAAAATTAGCATGTTTAAAGTGATTTTCATGCTTCCAGGGGCCCAAAACACAAGATTAATGGAATGGTTAAAAGTGCATGAAAATGGCCAATTTACTCACTCTGAGTTCTCAAAAAGGGTTTCTTCACCCCGGGAAGTGAAATAAATACCATTTGGAGGCATTTAATGTTCGAGCAAAAACGGCTGATTTTCGACAAAAGAGATAACACCCCCCCATTACGTCATGCTTCAGAAATGTGGAAAATGGTCCGTTTTCAAATGTTTTATTTTTGAACGTCAGTTCACATTTGTAGGTGGATCATCAGTGTTAGAGCTAAAATTAGCATGTTTATAGTGATTTTCATGCTTCCAGGGGCTCGGGAAGTTAATTAAATACCATTTGGAGGCATTTAATGTTCGAGCAAAAACGGCTGATTTTCGACAAAAGAGATAACTCCCCCCCATTACGTCATGCTTCAGAAATGTGGAAAATGGTCCGTTTTCAAATGTTTTATTTTTGAACGTCAGTTCACATTTGTAGGTGGATCATCAGTGTTAGAGCTAAAATTAGCATGTTTAAAGTGATTTTCATGCTTCCAGGGGCTCGGGAAGTTAATTAAATACCATTTGGAGGCATTTAATGTTCGAGCAAAAACGGCTGATTTTCGACAAAAGAGATAACACCCCCCCATTACGTCATGCTTCAGAAATGTGGAAAATGGTCCGTTTTCAAATGTTTTATTTTTGAACGTCAGTTCACATTTGTAGGTGGATCATCAGTGTTAGAGCTAAAATTAGCATGTTTAAAGTGATTTTCATGCTTCCAGGGGCTCGGGAAGTGAAAAAAATACCATTTGGAGGCATTTAATGTTCGAGCAAAAACGGCTGATTTTCGACAAAAGAGATAACACCCCCCCATTACGTCATGCTTCAGAAATGTGGAAAATGGTCCGTTTTCAAATGTTTTATTTTTGAACGTCAGTTCACATTTGTAGGTGGATCATCAGTGTTAGAGCTAAAATTTGCATGTTTAAAGTGATTTTCATGCTTCCAGGGGCCCAAAACACAAGATTTATGGAATGGTTAAAAGTGCATGAAAATGGCCAATTTACTCACTCTGAGTTCTCAAAAAGGGTTTCTTCACCCCGGGAAGTTAATTAAATACCATTTGGAGGCATTTAATGTTCGAGCAAAAACGGCTGATTTTCGACAAAAGAGATAACACCCCCCCATTACGTCATGCTTCAGAAATGTGGAAAATGGTCCGTTTTCAAATGTTTTATTTTTGAACGTCAGTTCACATTTGTAGGTGGATCATCAGTGTTAGAGCTAAAATTAGCATGTTTAAAGTGATTTTCATGCTTCCAGGGGCCCAAAACACAAGATTTATGGAATGGTTAAAAGTGCATGAAAATGGCCAATTTACTCACTCTGAGTTCTCAAAAAGGGTTTCTTCACCCCGGGAAGTTAATTAAATACCATTTGGAGGCATTTAATGTTCGAGCAAAAACGGCTGATTTTCGACAAAAGAGATAACACCCCCCCATTACGTCATGCTTCAGAAATGTGGAAAATGGTCCGTTTTCAAATGTTTTATTTTTGAACGTCAGTTCACATTTGTAGGTGGATCATCAGTGTTAGAGCTAAAATTAGCATGTTTAAAGTGATTTTCATGCTTCCAGGGGCCCAAAACACAAGATTTATGGAATGGTTAAAAGTGCATGAAAATGGCCAATTTACTCACTCTGAGTTCTCAAAAAGGGTTTCTTCACCCCGGGAAGTTAATTAAATACCATTTGGAGGCATTTAATGTTCGAGCAAAAACGGCTGATTTTCGACAAAAGAGATAACACCCCCCCATTACGTCATGCTTCAGAAATGTGGAAAATGGTCCGTTTTCAAATGTTTTATTTTTGAACGTCAGTTCACATTTGTAGGTGGATCATCAGTGTTAGAGCTAAAATTAGCATGTTTAAAGTGATTTTCATGCTTCCAGGGGCTCGGGAAGTTAATTAAATACCATTTGGAGGCATTTAATGTTCGAGCAAAAACGGCTGATTTTCGACAAAAGAGATAACACCCCCCCATTACGTCATGCTTCAGAAATGTGGAAAATGGTCCGTTTTCAAATGTTTTATTTTTGAACGTCAGTTCACATTTGTAGGTGGATCATCAGTGTTAGAGCTAAAATTAGCATGTTTAAAGTGATTTTCATGCTTCCAGGGGCCCAAAACACAAGATTTATGGAATGGTTAAAAGTGCATGAAAATGGCCAATTTACTCACTCTGAGTTCTCAAAAAGGGTTTCTTCACCCCGGGAAGTTAATTAAATACCATTTGGAGGCATTTAATGTTCGAGCAAAAACGGCTGATTTTCGACAAAAGAGATAACACCCCCCCATTACGTCATGCTTCAGAAATGTGGAAAATGGTCCGTTTTCAAATGTTTTATTTTTGAACGTCAGTTCACATTTGTAGGTGGATCATCAGTGTTAGAGCTAAAATTAGCATGTTTAAAGTGATTTTCATGCTTCCAGGGGCCCAAAACACAAGATTATGGAATGGTTAAAAGTGCATGAAAATGGCCAATTTACTCACTCTGAGTTCTCAAAAAGGGTTTCTTCACCCCGGGAAGTTAATTAAATACCATTTGGAGGCATTTAATGTTCGAGCAAAAACGGCTGATTTTCGACAAAAGAGATAACACCCCCCCATTACGTCATGCTTCAGAAATGTGGAAAATGGTCCGTTTTCAAATGTTTTATTTTTGAACGTCAGTTCACATTTGTAGGTGGATCATCAGTGTTAGAGCTAAAATTTGCATGTTTAAAGTGATTTTCATGCTTCCAGGGGCCGAAAACACAAGATTTATGGAATGGTTAAAAGTGCATGAAAATGGCCAATTTACTCACTCTGAGTTCTCAAAAAGGGTTTCTTCACCCCGGGAAGTTAATTAAATACCATTTGGAGGCATTTAATGTTCGAGCAAAAACGGCTGATTTTCGACAAAAGAGATAACACCCCCCCATTACGTCATGCTTCAGAAATGTGGAAAATGGTCCGTTTTCAAATGTTTTATTTTTGAACGTCAGTTCACATTTGTAGGTGGATCATCAGTGTTAGAGCTAAAATTAGCATGTTTAAAGTGATTTTCATGCTTCCAGGGGCTCGGGAAGTTAATTAAATACCATTTGGAGGCATTTAATGTTCGAGCAAAAACGGCTGATTTTCGACAAAAGAGATAACACCCCCCCATTACGTCATGCTTCAGAAATGTGGAAAATGGTCAGTTTTCAAATGTTTTATTTTTGAACGTCAGTTCACATTTGTAGGTGGATCATCAGTGTTAGAGCTAAAATTAGCATGTTTAAAGTGATTTTCATGCTTCCAGGGGCCCAAAACACAAGATTTATGGAATGGTTAAAAGTGCATGAAAATGGCCAATTTACTCACTCTGAGTTCTCAAAAAGGGTTTCTTCACCCCGGGAAGTTAATTAAATACCATTTGGAGGCATTTAATGTTCGAGCAAAAACGGCTGATTTTCGACAAAAGAGATAAAACCCCCCCATTACGTCATGCTTGAGAAATGTGGAAAATGGTCCGTTTTCAAATGTTTTATTTTTGAACGTCAGTTTACATTTGTAGGTGGATCATCAGTGTTAGAGCTAAAATTAGCATGTTTAAAGTGATTTTCATGCTTCCAGGGGCCCAAAACACAAGATTTATGGAATGGTTAAAAGTGCATGAAAATGGCCAATTTACTCACTCTGAGTTCTCAAAAAGGGTTTCTTCACCCCGGGAAGTTAATTAAATACCATTTGGAGGCATTTAATGTTCGAGAAAAAACGGCTGATTTTCGACAAAAGAGATAACACCCCCCCATTACGTCATGCTTCAGAAATGTGGAAAATGGTCCGTTTTCAAATGTTTTATTTTTGAACGTCAGTTCACATTTGTAGGTGGATCATCAGTGTTAGAGCTAAAATTAGCATGTTTAAAGTGATTTTCATGCTTCCAGGGGCTCGGGAAGTGAAATAAATACCATTTGGAGGCATTTAATGTTCGAGCAAAAACGGCTGATTTTCGACAAAAGAGATAACACCCCCCCATTACGTCATGCTTCAGAAATGTGGAAAATGGTCCGTTTTCAAATGTTTTATTTTTGAACGTCAGTTCACATTTGTAGGTGGATCATCAGTGTTAGAGCTAAAATTAGCATGTTTAAAGTGATTTTCATGCTTCCAGGGGCCCAAAACACAAGATTTATGGAATGGTTAAAAGTGCATGAAAATGGCCAATTTACTCACTCTGAGTTCTCAAAAAGGGTTTCTTCACCCCGGGAAGTTAATTAAATACCATTTGGAGGCATTTAATGTTCGAGCAAAAACGGCTGATTTTCGACAAAAGAGATAACACCCCCCCATTACGTCATGCTTCAGAAATGTGGAAAATGGTCCGTTTTCAAATGTTTTATTTTTGAACGTCAGTTCACATTTGTAGGTGGATCATCAGTGTTAGAGCTAAAATTAGCATGTTTAAAGTGATTTTCATGCTTCCAGGGGCTCGGGAAGTTAATTAAATACCATTTGGAGGCATTTAATGTTCGAGCAAAAACGGCTGATTTTCGACAAAAGAGATAACACCCCCCCATTACGTCATGCTTCAGAAATGTGGAAAATGGTCAGTTTTCAAATGTTTTATTTTTGAACGTCAGTTCACATTTGTAGGTGGATCATCAGTGCTAGAGCTAAAATTAGCATGTTTAAAGTGATTTTCATGCTTCCAGGGGCCCAAAACTCAAGATTTATGGAATGGTTAAAAGTGCATGAAAATGGCCAATTTACTCACTCTGAGTTCTCAAAAAGGGTTTCTTCACCCCGGGAAGTTAATTAAATACCATTTGGAGGCATTTAATGTTCGAGCAAAAACGGCTGATTTTCGACAAAAGAGATAACACCCCCCCATTACGTCATGCTTCAGAAATGTGGAAAATGGTCCGTTTTCAAATGTTTTATTTTTGAACGTCAGTTCACATTTGTAGGTGGATCATCAGTGTTAGAGCTAAAATTAGCATGTTTAAAGTGATTTTCATGCTTCCAGGGGCCCAAAACACAAGATTTATGGAATGGTTAAAAGTGCATGAAAATGGCCAATTTACTCACTCTGAGTTCTCAAAAAGGGTTTCTTCACCCCGGGAAGTTAATTAAATACCATTTGGAGGCATTTAATGTTCGAGCAAAAACGGCTGATTTTCGACAAAAGAGATAACACCCCCCCATTACGTCATGCTTCAGAAATGTGGAAAATGGTCCGTTTTCAAATGTTTTATTTTTGAACGTCAGTTCACATTTGTAGGTGGATCATCAGTGTTAGAGCTAAAATTAGCATGTTTAAAGTGATTTTCATGCTTCCAGGGGCCCAAAACACAAGATTAATGGAATGGTTAAAAGTGCATGAAAATGGCCAATTTACTCACTCTGAGTTCTCAAAAAGGGTTTCTTCACCCCGGGAAGTGAAATAAATACCATTTGGAGGCATTTAATGTTCGAGCAAAAACGGCTGATTTTCGACAAAAGAGATAACACCCCCCCATTATGTCATGCTTCAGAAATGTGGAAAATGGTCCGTTTTCAAATGTTTTATTTTTGAACGTCAGTTCACATTTGTAGGTGGATCATCAGTGTTAGAGCTAAAATTAGCATGTTTAAAGTGATTTTCATGCTTCCAGGGGCTCGGGAAGTTAATTAAATACCATTTGGAGGCATTTAATGTTCGAGCAAAAACGGCTGATTTTCGACAAAAGAGATAACACCCCCCCATTACGTCATGCTTCAGAAATGTGGAAAATGGTCCGTTTTCAAATGTTTTATTTTTGAACGTCAGTTCACATTTGTAGGTGGATCATCAGTGTTAGAGCTAAAATTAGCATGTTTAAAGTGATTTTCATGCTTCCAGGGGCTCGGGAAGTGAAATAAATACCATTTGGAGGCATTTAATGTTCGAGCAAAAACGGCTGATTTTTGACAAAAGAGATAACACCCCCCCATTACGTCATGCTTCAGAAATGTGGAAAATGGTCCGTTTTCAAATTTTTTATTTTTGAACGTCAGTTCACATTTGTAGGTGGATCATCAGTGTTAGAGCTAAAATTAGCATGTTTAAAGTGATTTTCATGCTTCCAGGGGCTCGGGAAGTTAATTAAATACCATTTGGAGGCATTTAATGTTCGAGCAAAAACGGCTGATTTTCGACAAAAGAGATAACACCCCCCCATTACGTCATGCTTCAGAAATGTGGAAAATGGTCCGTTTTCAAATGTTTTATTTTTGAACGTCAGTTCACATTTGTAGGTGGATCATCAGTGTTAGAGCTAAAATTAGCATGTTTAAAGTGATTTTCATGCTTCCAGGGGCCCAAAACACAAGATTAATGGAATGGTTAAAAGTGCATGAAAATGGCCAATTTACTCACTCTGAGTTCTCAAAAAGGGTTTCTTCACCCCGGGAAGTGAAATAAATACCATTTGGAGGCATTTAATGTTCGAGCAAAAACGGCTGATTTTCGACAAAAGAGATAACACCCCCCCATTACGTCATGCTTCAGAAATGTGGAAAATGGTCCGTTTTCAAATGTTTTATTTTTGAACGTCAGTTCACATTTGTAGGTGGATCATCAGTGTTAGAGCTAAAATTAGCATGTTTAAAGTGATTTTCATGCTTCCAGGGGCTCGGGAAGTTAATTAAATACCATTTGGAGGCATTTAATGTTCGAGCAAAAACGGCTGATTTTCGACAAAAGAGATAACACCCCCCCATTACGTCATGCTTCAGAAATGTGGAAAATGGTCCATTTTCAAATGTTTTATTTTTGAACGTCAGTTCACATTTGTAGGTGGATCATCAGTGTTAGAGCTAAAATTAGCATGTTTAAAGTGATTTTCATGCTTCCAGGGGCTCGGGAAGTTAATTAAATACCATTTGGAGGCATTTAATGTTCGAGCAAAAACGGCTGATTTTCGACAAAAGAGATAACACCCCCCCATTACGTCATGCTTCAGAAATGTGGAAAATGGTCCGTTTTCAAATGTTTTATTTTTGAACGTCAGTTCACATTTGTAGGTGGATCATCAGTGTTAGAGCTAAAATTAGCATGTTTAAAGTGATTTTCATGCTTCCAGGGGCTCGGGAAGTGAAATAAATACCATTTGGAGGCATTTAATGTTCGAGCAAAAACGGCTGATTTTCGACAAAAGAGATAACACCCCCCCATTACGTCATGCTTCAGAAATGTGGAAAATGGTCCGTTTTCAAATGTTTTATTTTTGAACGTCAGTTCACATTTGTAGGTGGATCATCAGTGTTAGAGCTAAAATTTGCATGTTTAAAGTGATTTTCATGCTTCCAGGGGCCCAAAACACAAGATTTATGGAATGGTTAAAAGTGCATGAAAATGGCCAATTTACTCACTCTGAGTTCTCAAAAAGGGTTTTTTCACCCCGGGAAGTTAATTAAATACCATTTGGAGGCATTTAATGTTCGAGCAAAAACAGCTGATTTTCGACAAAAGAGATAACACCCCCCCATTACGTCATGCTTCAGAAATGTGGAAAATGGTCCGTTTTCAAATGTTTTATTTTTGAACGTCAGTTCACATTTGTAGGTGGATCATCAGTGTTAGAGCTAAAATTAGCATGTTTAAAGTGATTTTCATGCTTCCAGGGGCCCAAAACACAAGATTTATGGAATGGTTAAAAGTGCATGAAAATGGCCAATTTACTCACTCTGAGTTCTCAAAAAGGGTTTCTTCACCCCGGGAAGTTAATTAAATACCATTTGGAGGCATTTAATGTTCGAGCAAAAACGGCTGATTTTCGACAAAAGAGATAACACCCCCCCATTACGTCATGCTTCAGAAATGTGGAAAATGGTCCGTTTTCAAATGTTTTATTTTTGAACGTCAGTTCACATTTGTAGGTGGATCATCAGTGTTAGAGCTAAAATTAGCATGTTTAAAGTGATTTTCATGCTTCCAGGGGCCCAAAACACAAGATTTATGGAATGGTTAAAAGTGCATGAAAATGGCCAATTTACTCACTCTGAGTTCTCAAAAAGGGTTTCTTCACCCCGGAAAGTTAATTAAATACCATTTGGAGGCATTTAATGTTCGAGCAAAAACGGCTGATTTTCGACAAAAGAGATAACACCCCCCCATTACGTCATGCTTCAGAAATGTGGAAAATGGTCCGTTTTCAAATGTTTTATTTTTGAACGTCAGTTCACATTTATAGGTGGATCATCAGTGTTAGAGCTAAAATTAGCATGTTTAAAGTGATTTTCATGCTTCCAGGGGCTCAGGAAGTTAATTAAATACCATTTGGAGGCATTTAATGTTCAAGCAAAAACGGCTGATTTTCGACAAAAGAGATAACACCCCCCCATTACGTCATGCTTCAGAAATGTGGAAAATGGTCCGTTTTCAAATGTTTTATTTTTGAACGTCAGTTCACATTTGTAGGTGGATCATCAGTGTTAGAGCTAAAATTAGCATGTTTAAAGTGATTTTCATGCTTCCAGGGGCCCAAAACACAAGATTTATGGAATGGTTAAAAGTGCATGAAAATGGCCAATTTACTCACTCTGAGTTCTCAAAAAGGGTTTCTTCACCCCGGGAAGTTAATTAAATACCATTTGGAGGCATTTAATGTTCGAGCAAAAACGGCTGATTTTCGACAAAAGAGATAACACCCCCCATTACGTCATGCTTCAGAAATGTGGAAAATGGTCCGTTTTCAAATGTTTTATTTTTGAACGTCAGTTCACATTTGTAGGTGGATCATCAGTGTTAGAGCTAAAATTAGCATGTTTAAAGTGATTTTCATGCTTCCAGGGGCCCAAAACACAAGATTTATGGAATAGTTAAAAGTGCATGAAAATGGCCAATTTACTCACTCTGAGTTCTCAAAAAGGGTTTCATCACCCCGGGAAGTTAATTAAATACCATTTGGAGGCATTTAATGTTCGAGCAAAAACGGCTGATTTTCGACAAAAGAGATAACACCCCCCCATTACGTCATGCTTCAGAAATGTGGAAAATGGTCCGTTTTCAAATGTTTTATTTTTGAACGTCAGTTCACATTTGTAGGTGGATCATCAGTGTTAGAGCTAAAATTTGCATGTTTAAAGTGATTTTCATGCTTCCAGGGGCCCAAAAGACAAGATTTATGGAATGGTTAAAAGTGCATGAAAATGGCCAATTTACTCACTCTGAGTTCTCAAAAAGGGTTTCTTCACCCCGGGAAGTTAATTAAATACCATTTGGAGGCATTTAATGTTCGAGCAAAAACGGCTGATTTTCGACAAAAGAGATAACACCCCCCCATTACGTCATGCTTCAGAAATGTGGAAAATGGTCCGTTTTCAAATGTTTTATTTTTGAACGTCAGTTCACATTTGTAGGTGGATCATCAGTGTTAGAGCTAAAATTAGCATGTTTAAAGTGATTTTCATGCTTCCAGGGGCTCGGGAAGTTAATTAAATACCATTTGGAGGCATTTAATGTTCGAGCAAAAACGGCTGATTTTCGACAAAAGAGATAACACCCCCCCATTACGTCATGCTTCAGAAATGTGGAAAATGGTCAGTTTTCAAATGTTTTATTTTTGAACGTCAGTTCACATTTGTAGGTGGATCATCAGTGTTAGAGCTAAAATTAGCATGTTTAAAGTGATTTTCATGCTTCCAGGGGCCCAAAACACAAGATTTATGGAATGGTTAAAAGTGCATGAAAATGGCCAATTTACTCACTCTGAGTTCTCAAAAAGGGTTTCTTCACCCCGGGAAGTTAATTAAATACCATTTGGAGGCATTTAATGTTCGAGCAAAAACGGCTGATTTTCGACAAAAGAGATAACACCCCCCCATTACGTCATGCTTGAGAAATGTGGAAAATGGTCCGTTTTCAAATGTTTTATTTTTGAACGTCAGTTTACATTTGTAGGTGGATCATCAGTGTTAGAGCTAAAATTAGCATGTTTAAAGTGATTTTCATGCTTCCAGGGGCCCAAAACACAAGATTTATGGAATGGTTAAAAGTGCATGAAAATGGCCAATTTACTCACTCTGAGTTCTCAAAAAGGGTTTCTTCACCCCGGGAAGTTAATTAAATACCATTTGGAGGCATTTAATGTTCGAGCAAAAACGGCTGATTTTCGACAAAAGAGATAACACCCCCCCATTACGTCATGCTTCAGAAATGTGGAAAATGGTCCGTTTTCAAATGTTTTATTTTTGAACGTCAGTTCACATTTGTAGGTGGATCATCAGTGGTAGTGCTAAAATTAGCATGTTTAAAGTGATTTTCATGCTTCCAGGGGCTCGGGAAGTTAATTAAATACCATTTGGAGGCATTTAATGTTCGAGCAAAAACGGCTGATTTTCGACAAAAGAGATAACACCCCCCCATTACGTCATGCTTCAGAAATGTGGAAAATGGTCAGTTTTCAAATGTTTTATTTTTGAACGTCAGTTCACATTTGTAGGTGGATCATCAGTGCTAGAGCTAAAATTAGCATGTTTAAAGTGATTTTCATGCTTCCAGGTGCCCAAAACTCAAGATTTATGGAATGGTTAAAAGTGCATGAAAATGGCCAATTTACTCACTCTGAGTTCTCAAAAAGGGTTTCTTCACCCCGGGAAGTTAATTAAATACCATTTGGAGGCATTTAATGTTCGAGCAAAAACGGCTGATTTTCGACAAAAGAGATAACACCCCCCCATTACGTCATGCTTCAGAAATGTGGAAAATGGTCCGTTTTCAAATGTTTTATTTTTGAACGTCAGTTCACATTTGTAGGTGGATCATCAGTGTTAGAGCTAAAATTAGCATGTTTAAAGTGATTTTCATGCTTCCAGGGGCTCGGGAAGTTAATTAAATACCATTTGGAGGCATTTAATGTTCGAGCAAAAACGGCTGATTTTCGACAAAAGAGATAACACCCCCCCATTACGTCATGCTTCAGAAATGTGGAAAATGGTCCGTTTTCAAATGTTTTATTTTTGAACGTCAGTTCACATTTGTAGGTGGATCATCAGTGTTAGAGCTAAAATTAGCATGTTTAAAGTGATTTTCATGCTTCCAGGGGCCCAAAACACAAGATTTATGGAATGGTTAAAAGTGCATGAAAATGGCCAATATACTCACTCTGAGTTCTCAAAAAGGGTTTCTTCACCCCGGGAAGTTAATTAAATACCATTTGGAGGCATTTAATGTTCGAGCAAAAACGGCTGATTTTCGACAAAAGAGATAACACCCCCCCATTACGTCATGCTTCAGAAATGTGGAAAATGGTCCGTTTTCAAATGTTTTATTTTTGAACGTCAGTTCACATTTGTAGGTGGATCATCAGTGTTAGAGCTAAAATTAGCTTGTTTAAAGTAATTTTCATGCTTCCAGGGGCCCAAAACACAAGATTTATGGAATGGTTAAAAGTGCATGAAAATGGCCAATTTACTCACTCTGAGTTCTCAAAAAGGGTTTCTTCACCCCGGGAAGTTAATTAAATACCATTTGGAGGCATTTAATGTTCGAGCAAAAACGGCTGATTTTCGACAAAAGAGATAACACCCCCCCATTACGTCATGCTTCAGAAATGTGGAAAATGGTCCGTTTTCAAATGTTTTATTTTTGAACGTCAGTTCACATTTGTAGGTGGATCATCAGTGGTAGTGCTAAAATTAGCATGTTTAAAGTGATTTTCATGCTTCCAGGGGCTCGGGAAGTTAATTAAATACCATTTGGAGGCATTTAATGTTCGAGCAAAAACGGCTGATTTTCGACAAAAGAGATAACACCCCCCCATTACGTCATGCTTCAGAAATGTGGAAAATGGTCAGTTTTCAAATGTTTTATTTTTGAACGTCAGTTCACATTTGTAGGTGGATCATCAGTGCTAGAGCTAAAATTAGCATGTTTAAAGTGATTTTCATGCTTCCAGGTGCCCAAAACTCAAGATTTATGGAATGGTTAAAAGTGCATGAAAATGGCCAATTTACTCACTCTGAGTTCTCAAAAAGGGTTTCTTCACCCCGGGAAGTTAATTAAATACCATTTGGAGGCATTTAATGTTCGAGCAAAAACGGCTGATTTTCGACAAAAGAGATAACACCCCCCCATTACGTCATGCTTCAGAAATGTGGAAAATGGTCCGTTTTCAAATGTTTTATTTTTGAACGTCAGTTCACATTTGTAGGTGGATCATCAGTGTTAGAGCTAAAATTAGCATGTTTAAAGTGATTTTCATGCTTCCAGGGGCTCGGGAAGTTAATTAAATACCATTTGGAGGCATTTAATGTTCGAGCAAAAACGGCTGATTTTCGACAAAAGAGATAACACCCCCCCATTACGTCATGCTTCAGAAATGTGGAAAATGGTCCGTTTTCAAATGTTTTATTTTTGAACGTCAGTTCACATTTGTAGGTGGATCATCAGTGTTAGAGCTAAAATTAGCATGTTTAAAGTGATTTTCATGCTTCCAGGGGCCCAAAACACAAGATTTATGGAATGGTTAAAAGTGCATGAAAATGGCCAATATACTCACTCTGAGTTCTCAAAAAGGGTTTCTTCACCCCGGGAAGTTAATTAAATACCATTTGGAGGCATTTAATGTTCGAGCAAAAACGGCTGATTTTCGACAAAAGAGATAACACCCCCCCATTACGTCATGCTTCAGAAATGTGGAAAATGGTCCGTTTTCAAATGTTTTATTTTTGAACGTCAGTTCACATTTGTAGGTGGATCATCAGTGTTAGAGCTAAAATTAGCTTGTTTAAAGTAATTTTCATGCTTCCAGGGGCCCAAAACACAAGATTTATGGAATGGTTAAAAGTGCATGAAAATGGCCAATTTACTCACTCTGAGTTCTCAAAAAGGGTTTCTTCACCCCGGGAAGTTAATTAAATACCATTTGGAGTCATTTAATGTTCGAGCAAAAACGGCTGATTTTCGACAAAAGAGATAACACCCCCCCATTACGTCATGCTTCAGAAATGTGGAAAATGGTCCGTTTTCAAATGTTTTATTTTTGAACGTCAGTTCACATTTGTAGGTGGATCATCAGTGTTAGAGCTAAAATTAGCATGTTTAAAGTGATTTTCATGCTTCCAGGGGCCCAAAACACAAGATTTATGGAATAGTTAAAAGTGCATGAAAATGGCCAATTTACTCACTCTGAGTTCTCAAAAAGGGTTTCATCACCCCGGGAAGTTAATTAAATACCATTTGGAGGCATTTAATGTTCGAGCAAAAACGGCTGATTTTCGACAAAAGAGATAACACCCCCCCATTACGTCATGCTTCAGAAATGTGGAAAATGGTCCGTTTTCAAATGTTTTATTTTTGAACGTCAGTTCACATTTGTAGGTGGATCATCAGTGTTAGAGCTAAAATTTGCATGTTTAAAGTGATTTTCATGCTTCCAGGGGCCCAAAAGACAAGATTTATGGAATGGTTAAAAGTGCATGAAAATGGCCAATTTACTCACTCTGAGTTCTCAAAAAGGGTTTCTTCACCCCGGGAAGTTAATTAAATACCATTTGGAGGCATTTAATGTTCGAGCAAAAACGGCTGATTTTCGACAAAAGAGATAACACCCCCCCATTACGTCATGCTTCAGAAATGTGGAAAATGGTCCGTTTTCAAATGTTTTATTTTTGAACGTCAGTTCACATTTGTAGGTGGATCATCAGTGTTAGAGCTAAAATTAGCATGTTTAAAGTGATTTTCATGCTTCCAGGGGCTCGGGAAGTTAATTAAATACCATTTGGAGGCATTTAATGTTCGAGCAAAAACGGCTGATTTTCGACAAAAGAGATAACACCCCCCCATTACGTCATGCTTCAGAAATGTGGAAAATGGTCAGTTTTCAAATGTTTTATTTTTGAACGTCAGTTCACATTTGTAGGTGGATCATCAGTGTTAGAGCTAAAATTAGCATGTTTAAAGTGATTTTCATGCTTCCAGGGGCCCAAAACACAAGATTTATGGAATGGTTAAAAGTGCATGAAAATGGCCAATTTACTCACTCTGAGTTCTCAAAAAGGGTTTCTTCACCCCGGGAAGTTAATTAAATACCATTTGGAGGCATTTAATGTTCGAGCAAAAACGGCTGATTTTCGACAAAAGAGATAACACCCCCCCATTACGTCATGCTTGAGAAATGTGGAAAATGGTCCGTTTTCAAATGTTTTATTTTTGAACGTCAGTTTACATTTGTAGGTGGATCATCAGTGTTAGAGCTAAAATTAGCATGTTTAAAGTGATTTTCATGCTTCCAGGGGCCCAAAACACAAGATTTATGGAATGGTTAAAAGTGCATGAAAATGGCCAATTTACTCACTCTGAGTTCTCAAAAAGGGTTTCTTCACCCCGGGAAGTTAATTAAATACCATTTGGAGGCATTTAATGTTCGAGCAAAAACGGCTGATTTTCGACAAAAGAGATAACACCCCCCCATTACGTCATGCTTCAGAAATGTGGAAAATGGTCCGTTTTCAAATGTTTTATTTTTGAACGTCAGTTCACATTTGTAGGTGGATCATCAGTGGTAGTGCTAAAATTAGCATGTTTAAAGTGATTTTCATGCTTCCAGGGGCTCGGGAAGTTAATTAAATACCATTTGGAGGCATTTAATGTTCGAGCAAAAACGGCTGATTTTCGACAAAAGAGATAACACCCCCCCATTACGTCATGCTTCAGAAATGTGGAAAATGGTCAGTTTTCAAATGTTTTATTTTTGAACGTCAGTTCACATTTGTAGGTGGATCATCAGTGCTAGAGCTAAAATTAGCATGTTTAAAGTGATTTTCATGCTTCCAGGTGCCCAAAACTCAAGATTTATGGAATGGTTAAAAGTGCATGAAAATGGCCAATTTACTCACTCTGAGTTCTCAAAAAGGGTTTCTTCACCCCGGGAAGTTAATTAAATACCATTTGGAGGCATTTAATGTTCGAGCAAAAACGGCTGATTTTCGACAAAAGAGATAACACCCCCCCATTACGTCATGCTTCAGAAATGTGGAAAATGGTCCGTTTTCAAATGTTTTATTTTTGAACGTCAGTTCACATTTGTAGGTGGATCATCAGTGTTAGAGCTAAAATTAGCATGTTTAAAGTGATTTTCATGCTTCCAGGGGCTCGGGAAGTTAATTAAATACCATTTGGAGGCATTTAATGTTCGAGCAAAAACGGCTGATTTTCGACAAAAGAGATAACACCCCCCCATTACGTCATGCTTCAGAAATGTGGAAAATGGTCCGTTTTCAAATGTTTTATTTTTGAACGTCAGTTCACATTTGTAGGTGGATCATCAGTGTTAGAGCTAAAATTAGCATGTTTAAAGTGATTTTCATGCTTCCAGGGGCCCAAAACACAAGATTTATGGAATGGTTAAAAGTGCATGAAAATGGCCAATATACTCACTCTGAGTTCTCAAAAAGGGTTTCTTCACCCCGGGAAGTTAATTAAATACCATTTGGAGGCATTTAATGTTCGAGCAAAAACGGCTGATTTTCGACAAAAGAGATAACACCCCCCCATTACGTCATGCTTCAGAAATGTGGAAAATGGTCCGTTTTCAAATGTTTTATTTTTGAACGTCAGTTCACATTTGTAGGTGGATCATCAGTGTTAGAGCTAAAATTAGCATGTTTAAAGTGATTTTCATGCTTCCAGGGGCTCGGGAAGTTAATTAAATACCATTTGGAGGCATTTAATGTTCGAGCAAAAACGGCTGATTTTCGACAAAAGAGATAACACCCCCCCATTACGTCATGCTTCAGAAATGTGGAAAATGGTCCGTTTTCAAATGTTTTATTTTTGAACGTCAGTTCACATTTGTAGGTGGATCATCAGTGTTAGAGCTAAAATTAGCATGTTTAAAGTGATTTTCATGCTTCCAGGGGCCCAAAACACAAGATTTATGGAATGGTTAAAAGTGCATGAAAATGGCCAATATACTCACTCTGAGTTCTCAAAAAGGGTTTCTTCACCCCGGGAAGTTAATTAAATACCATTTGGAGGCATTTAATGTTCGAGCAAAAACGGCTGATTTTCGACAAAAGAGATAACACCCCCCCATTACGTCATGCTTCAGAAATGTGGAAAATGGTCCGTTTTCAAATGTTTTATTTTTGAACGTCAGTTCACATTTGTAGGTGGATCATCAGTGTTAGAGCTAAAATTAGCTTGTTTAAAGTAATTTTCATGCTTCCAGGGGCCCAAAACACAAGATTTATGGAATGGTTAAAAGTGCATGAAAATGGCCAATTTACTCACTCTGAGTTCTCAAAAAGGGTTTCTTCACCCCGGGAAGTTAATTAAATACCATTTGGAGGCATTTAATGTTCGAGCAAAAACGGCTGATTTTCGACAAAAGAGATAACACCCCCCCATTACGTCATGCTTCAGAAATGTGGAAAATGGTCCGTTTTCAAATGTTTTATTTTTGAACGTCAGTTCACATTTGTAGGTGGATCATCAGTGGTAGTGCTAAAATTAGCATGTTTAAAGTGATTTTCATGCTTCCAGGGGCTCGGGAAGTTAATTAAATACCATTTGGAGGCATTTAATGTTCGAGCAAAAACGGCTGATTTTCGACAAAAGAGATAACACCCCCCCATTACGTCATGCTTCAGAAATGTGGAAAATGGTCAGTTTTCAAATGTTTTATTTTTGAACGTCAGTTCACATTTGTAGGTGGATCATCAGTGCTAGAGCTAAAATTAGCATGTTTAAAGTGATTTTCATGCTTCCAGGTGCCCAAAACTCAAGATTTATGGAATGGTTAAAAGTGCATGAAAATGGCCAATTTACTCACTCTGAGTTCTCAAAAAGGGTTTCTTCACCCCGGGAAGTTAATTAAATACCATTTGGAGGCATTTAATGTTCGAGCAAAAACGGCTGATTTTCGACAAAAGAGATAACACCCCCCCATTACGTCATGCTTCAGAAATGTGGAAAATGGTCCGTTTTCAAATGTTTTATTTTTGAACGTCAGTTCACATTTGTAGGTGGATCATCAGTGTTAGAGCTAAAATTAGCATGTTTAAAGTGATTTTCATGCTTCCAGGGGCTCGGGAAGTTAATTAAATACCATTTGGAGGCATTTAATGTTCGAGCAAAAACGGCTGATTTTCGACAAAAGAGATAACACCCCCCCATTACGTCATGCTTCAGAAATGTGGAAAATGGTCCGTTTTCAAATGTTTTATTTTTGAACGTCAGTTCACATTTGTAGGTGGATCATCAGTGTTAGAGCTAAAATTAGCATGTTTAAAGTGATTTTCATGCTTCCAGGGGCCCAAAACACAAGATTTATGGAATGGTTAAAAGTGCATGAAAATGGCCAATATACTCACTCTGAGTTCTCAAAAAGGGTTTCTTCACCCCGGGAAGTTAATTAAATACCATTTGGAGGCATTTAATGTTCGAGCAAAAACGGCTGATTTTCGACAAAAGAGATAACACCCCCCCATTACGTCATGCTTCAGAAATGTGGAAAATGGTCCGTTTTCAAATGTTTTATTTTTGAACGTCAGTTCACATTTGTAGGTGGATCATCAGTGTTAGAGCTAAAATTAGCTTGTTTAAAGTAATTTTCATGCTTCCAGGGGCCCAAAACACAAGATTTATGGAATGGTTAAAAGTGCATGAAAATGGCCAATTTACTCACTCTGAGTTCTCAAAAAGGGTTTCTTCACCCCGGGAAGTTAATTAAATACCATTTGGAGTCATTTAATGTTCGAGCAAAAACGGCTGATTTTCGACAAAAGAGATAACACCCCCCCATTACGTCATGCTTCAGAAATGTGGAAAATGGTCCGTTTTCAAATGTTTTATTTTTGAACGTCAGTTCACATTTGTAGGTGGATCATCAGTGTTAGAGCTAAAATTAGCATGTTTAAAGTGATTTTCATGCTTCCAGGGGCTCGGGAAGTTAATTAAATACCATTTGGAGGCATTTAATGTTCGAGCAAAAACGGCTGATTTTCGACAAAAGAGATAACACCCCCCCATTACGTCATGCTTCAGAAATGTGGAAAATGGTCCGTTTTCAAATGTTTTATTTTTGAACGTCAGTTCACATTTGTAGGTGGATCATCAGTGTTAGAGCTAAAATTAGCATGTTTAAAGTGATTTTCATGCTTCCAGGGGCCCAAAACACAAGATTAATGGAATGGTTAAAAGTGCATGAAAATGGCCAATTTACTCACTCTGAGTTCTCAAAAAGGGTTTCTTCACCCCGGGAAGTGAAATAAATACCATTTGGAGGCATTTAATGTTCGAGCAAAAACGGCTGATTTTCGACAAAAGAGATAACACCCCCCCATTACGTCATGCTTCAGAAATGTGGAAAATGGTCCGTTTTCAAATGTTTTATTTTTGAACGTCAGTTCACATTTGTAGGTGGATCATCAGTGTTAGAGCTAAAATTAGCATGTTTAAAGTGATTTTCATGCTTCCAGGGGCTCGGGAAGTTAATTAAATACCATTTGGAGGCATTTAATGTTCGAGCAAAAACGGCTGATTTTCGACAAAAGAGATAACACCCCCCCCATTACGTCATGCTTCAGAAATGTGGAAAATGGTCCGTTTTCAAATGTTTTATTTTTGAACGTCAGTTCACATTTGTAGGTGGATCATCAGTGTTAGAGCTAAAATTAGCATGTTTAAAGTGATTTTCATGCTTCCAGGGGCTCGGGAAGTTAATTAAATACCATTTGGAGGCATTTAATGTTCGAGCAAAAACGGCTGATTTTCGACAAAAGAGATAACACCCCCCCATTACGTCATGCTTCAGAAATGTGGAAAATGGTCCGTTTTCAAATGTTTTATTTTTGAACGTCAGTTCACATTTGTAGGTGGATCATCAGTGTTAGAGCTAAAATTAGCATGTTTAAAGTGATTTTCATGCTTCCAGGGGCTCGGGAAGTGAAATAAATACCATTTGGAGGCATTTAATGTTCGAGCAAAAACGGCTGATTTTTGACAAAAGAGATAACACCCCCCCATTACGTCATGCTTCAGAAATGTGGAAAATGGTCCGTTTTCAAATGTTTTATTTTTGAACGTCAGTTCACATTTGTAGGTGGATCATCAGTGTTAGAGCTAAAATTAGCATGTTTAAAGTGATTTTCATGCTTCCAGGGGCTCGGGAAGTTAATTAAATACCATTTGGAGGCATTTAATGTTCGAGCAAAAACGGCTGATTTTCGACAAAAGAGATAACACCCCCCCATTACGTCATGCTTCAGAAATGTGGAAAATGGTCCGTTTTCAAATGTTTTATTTTTGAACGTCAGTTCACATTTGTAGGTGGATCATCAGTGTTAGAGCTAAAATTAGCATGTTTAAAGTGATTTTCATGCTTCCAGGGGCCCAAAACACAAGATTAATGGAATGGTTAAAAGTGCATGAAAATGGCCAATTTACTCACTCTGAGTTCTCAAAAAGGGTTTCTTGACCCCGGGAAGTGAAATAAATACCATTTGGAGGCATTTAATGTTCGAGCAAAAACGGCTGATTTTCGACAAAAGAGATAACACCCCCCCCATTACGTCATGCTTCAGAAATGTGGAAAATGGTCCGTTTTCAAATGTTTTATTTTTGAACGTCAGTTCACATTTGTAGGTGGATCATCAGTGTTAGAGCTAAAATTAGCATGTTTAAAGTGATTTTCATGCTTCCAGGGGCTCGGGAAGTTAATTAAATACCATTTGGAGGCATTTAATGTTCGAGCAAAAACGGCTGATTTTCGACAAAAGAGATAACACCCCCCCATTACGTCATGCTTCAGAAATGTGGAAAATGGTCCGTTTTCAAATGTTTTATTTTTGAACGTCAGTTCACATTTGTAGGTGGATCATCAGTGTTAGAGCTAAAATTAGCATGTTTAAAGTGATTTTCATGCTTCCAGGGGCCCAAAACACAAGATTAATGGAATGGTTAAAAGTGCATGAAAATGGCCAATTTACTCACTCTGAGTTCTCAAAAAGGGTTTCTTCACCCCGGGAAGTGAAATAAATACCATTTGGAGGCATTTAATGTTCGAGCAAAAACGGCTGATTTTCGACAAAAGAGATAACACCCCCCCATTACGTCATGCTTCAGAAATGTGGAAAATGGTCCGTTTTCAAATGTTTTATTTTTGAACGTCAGTTCACATTTGTAGGTGGATCATCAGTGTTAGAGCTAAAATTAGCATGTTTAAAGTGATTTTCATGCTTCCAGGGGCTCGGGAAGTTAATTAAATACCATTTGGAGGCATTTAATGTCCGAGCAAAAACGGCTGATTTTCGACAAAAGAGATAACACCCCCCCCATTACGTCATGCTTCAGAAATGTGGAAAATGGTCCGTTTTCAAATGTTTTATTTTTGAACGTCAGTTCACATTTGTAGGTGGATCATCAGTGTTAGAGCTAAAATTAGCATGTTTAAAGTGATTTTCATGCTTCCAGGGGCTCGGGAAGTTAATTAAATACCATTTGGAGGCATTTAATGTTCGAGCAAAAACGGCTGATTTTCGACAAAAGAGATAACACCCCCCCATTACGTCATGCTTCAGAAATGTGGAAAATGGTCCGTTTTCAAATGTTTTATTTTTGAACGTCTGTTCACATTTGTAGGTGGATCATCAGTGTTAGAGCTAAAATTAGCATGTTTAAAGTGATTTTCATGCTTCCAGGGGCTCGGGAAGTGAAATAAATACCATTTGGAGGCATTTAATGTTCGAGCAAAAACGGCTGATTTTTGACAAAAGAGATAACACCCCCCCATTACGTCATGCTTCAGAAATGTGGAAAATGGTCCGTTTTCAAATGTTTTATTTTTGAACGTCAGTTCACATTTGTAGGTGGATCATCAGTGTTAGAGCTAAAATTAGCATGTTTAAAGTGATTTTCATGCTTCCAGGGGCTCGGGAAGTTAATTAAATACCATTTGGAGGCATTTAATGTTCGAGCAAAAACGGCTGATTTTCGACAAAAGAGATAACACCCCCCCATTACGTCATGCTTCAGAAATGTGGAAAATGGTCCGTTTTCAAATGTTTTATTTTTGAACGTCAGTTCACATTTGTAGGTGGATCATCAGTGTTAGAGCTAAAATTAGCATGTTTAAAGTGATTTTCATGCTTCCAGGGGCCCAAAACACAAGATTAATGGAATGGTTAAAAGTGCATGAAAATGGCCAATTTACTCACTCTGAGTTCTCAAAAAGGGTTTCTTCACCCCGGGAAGTGAAATAAATACCATTTGGAGGCATTTAATGTTCGAGCAAAAACGGCTGATTTTCGACAAAAGAGATAACACCCCCCCCATTACGTCATGCTTCAGAAATGTGGAAAATGGTCCGTTTTCAAATGTTTTATTTTTGAACGTCAGTTCACATTTGTAGGTGGATCATCAGTGTTAGAGCTAAAATTAGCATGTTTAAAGTGATTTTCATGCTTCCAGGGGCTCGGGAAGTTAATTAAATACCATTTGGAGGCATTTAATGTTCGAGCAAAAACGGCTGATTTTCGACAAAAGAGATAACACCCCCCCCATTACGTCATGCTTCAGAAATGTGGAAAATGGTCCGTTTTCAAATGTTTTATTTTTGAACGTCAGTTCACATTTGTAGGTGGATCATCAGTGTTAGAGCTAAAATTAGCATGTTTAAAGTGATTTTCATGCTTCCAGGTGCCCAAAACACAAGATTTATGGAATGGTTAAAAGTGCATGAAAATGGCCAATATACTCACTCTGAGTTCTCAAAAAGGGTTTCTTCACCCCGGGAAGTTAATTAAATACCATTTGGAGGCATTTAATGTTCGAGCAAAAACGGCTGATTTTCGACAAAAGAGATAACACCCCCCCATTACGTCATGCTTCAGAAATGTGGAAAATGGTCCGTTTTCAAATGTTTTATTTTTGAACGTCAGTTCACATTTGTAGGTGGATCATCAGTGTTAGAGCTAAAATTAGCATGTTTAAAGTGATTTTCATGCTTCCAGGGGCTCGGGAAGTGAAATAAATACCATTTGGAGGCATTTAATGTTCGAGCAAAAACGGCTGATTTTTGACAAAAGAGATAACACCCCCCCATTACGTCATGCTTCAGAAATGTGGAAAATGGTCCGTTTTCAAATGTTTTATTTTTGAACGTCAGTTCACATTTGTAGGTGGATCATCAGTGTTAGAGCTAAAATTAGCATGTTTAAAGTGATTTTCATGCTTCCAGGGGCTCGGGAAGTTAATTAAATACCATTTGGAGGCATTTAATGTTCGAGCAAAAACGGCTGATTTTCGACAAAAGAGATAACACCCCCCCATTATGTCATGCTTCAGAAATGTGGAAAATGGTCCGTTTTCAAATGTTTTATTTTTGAACGTCAGTTCACATTTGTAGGTGGATCATCAGTGTTAGAGCTAAAATTAGCATGTTTAAAGTGATTTTCATGCTTCCAGGGGCCCAAAACACAAGATTAATGGAATGGTTAAAAGTGCATGAAAATGGCCAATTTACTCACTCTGAGTTCTCAAAAAGGGTTTCTTCACCCCGGGAAGTGAAATAAATACCATTTGGAGGCATTTAATGTTCGAGCAAAAACGGCTGATTTTCGACAAAAGAGATAACACCCCCCCATTACGTCATGCTTCAGAAATGTGGAAAATGGTCCGTTTTCAAATGTTTTATTTTTGAACGTCAGTTCACATTTGTAGGTGGATCATCAGTGTTAGAGCTAAAATTAGCATGTTTAAAGTGATTTTCATGCTTCCAGAGGCTCGGGAAGTTAATTAAATACCATTTGGAGGCATTTAATGTTCGAGCAAAAATGGCTGATTTTCGACAAAAGAGATAACACCCCCCCATTACGTCATGCTTCAGAAATGTGGAAAATGGTCCGTTTTCAAATGTTTTATTTTTGAACGTCAGTTCACATTTGTAGGTGGATCATCAGTGTTAGAGCTAAAATTAGCATGTTTAAAGTGATTTTCATGCTTCCAGGGGCCCAAAACACAAGATTTATGGAATGGTTAAAAGTGCATGAAAATGGCCAATATACTCACTCTGAGTTCTCAAAAAGGGTTTCTTCACCCCGGGAAGTTAATTAAATACCATTTGGAGGCATTTAATGTTCGAGCAAAAACGGCTGATTTTCGACAAAAGAGATAACACCCCCCCATTACGTCATGCTTCAGAAATGTGGAAAATGGTCCGTTTTCAAATGTTTTATTTTTGAACGTCAGTTCACATTTGTAGGTGGATCATCAGTGTTAGAGCTGAAATTAGCATGTTTAAAGTGATTTTCATGCTTCCAGGGGCTCGGGAAGTTAATTAAATACCATTTGGAGGCATTTAATGTTCGAGCAAAAACGGCTGATTTTCGACAAAAGAGATAACACCCCCCCATTACGTCATGCTTCAGAAATGTGGAAAATGGTCCGTTTTCAAATGTTTTATTTTTGAACGTCAGTTCACATTTGTAGGTGGATCATCAGTGTTAGAGCTAAAATTAGCATGTTTAAAGTGATTTTCATGCTTCCAGGGGCCCAAAACACAAGATTTATGGAATGGTTAAAAGTGCATGAAAATGGCCAATTTACTCACTCTGAGTTCTCAAAAAGGGTTTCTTCACCCCGGGAAGTTAATTAAATACCATTTGGAGGCATTTAATGTTCGAGCAAAAACGGCTGATTTTCGACAAAAGAGATAACACCCCCCCATTACGTCATGCTTCAGAAATGTGGAAAATGGTCCGTTTTCAAATGTTTTATTTTTGAACGTCAGTTCACATTTGTAGGTGGATCATCAGTGTTAGAGCTAAAATTAGCATGTTTAAAGTGATTTTCATGCTTCCAGGGGCTCGGGAAGTTAATTAAATACCATTTGGAGGCATTTAATGTTCGAGCAAAAACGGCTGATTTTCGACAAAAGAGATAACACCCCCCCATTACGTCATGCTTCAGAAATGTGGAAAATGGTCCGTTTTCAAATGTTTTATTTTTGAACGTCAGTTCACATTTGTAGGTGGATCATCAGTGTTAGAGCTAAAATTAGCATGTTTAAAGTGATTTTCATGCTTCCAGGGGCTCGGGAAGTTAATTAAATACCATTTGGAGGCATTTAATGTTCGAGCAAAAACGGCTGATTTTCGACAAAAGAGATAACACCCCCCCATTACGTCATGCTTCAGAAATGTGGAAAATGGTCCGTTTTCAAATGTTTTATTTTTGAACGTCAGTTCACATTTGTAGGTGGATCATCAGTGTTAGAGCTAAAATTAACAATTTTTAAAGTGATTTTCATGCTTCCAGGGGCTCGGGAAGTTAATTAAATACCATTTGGAGGCATTTAATGTTCGAGCAAAAACGGCTGATTTTCGACAAAAGAGATAACACCCCCCCATTACGTCATGCTTCAGAAATGTGGAAAATGGTCCGTTTTCAAATGTTTTATTTTTGAACGTCAGTTCACATTTGTAGGTGGATCATCAGTGTTAGAGCTAAAATTAGCATGTTTAAAGTGATTTTCATGCTTCCAGGGGCCCAAAACACAAGATTTATGGAATGGTTAAAAGTGCATGAAAATGGCCAATATACTCACTCTGAGTTCTCAAAAAGGGTTTCTTCACCCCGGGAAGTTAATTAAATACCATTTGGAGGCATTTAATGTTCGAGCAAAAACGGCTGATTTTCGACAAAAGAGATAACACCCCCCCATTACGTCATGCTTCAGAAATGTGGAAAATGGTCCGTTTTCAAATGTTTTATTTTTGAACGTCAGTTCACATTTGTAGGTGGATCATCAGTGTTAGAGCTAAAATTAGCATGTTTAAAGTGATTTTCATGCTTCCAGGGGCTCGGGAAGTGAAATAAATACCATTTGGAGGCATTTAATGTTCGAGCAAAAACGGCTGATTTTTGACAAAAGAGATAACACCCCCCCATTACGTCATGCTTCAGAAATGTGGAAAATGGTCCGTTTTCAAATGTTTTATTTTTGAACGTCAGTTCACATTTGTAGGTGGATCATCAGTGTTAGAGCTAAAATTAGCATGTTTAAAGTGATTTTCATGCTTCCAGGGGCTCGGGAAGTTAATTAAATACCATTTGGAGGCATTTAATGTTCGAGCAAAAACGGCTGATTTTCGACAAAAGAGATAACACCCCCCCATTATGTCATGCTTCAGAAATGTGGAAAATGGTCCGTTTTCAAATGTTTTATTTTTGAACGTCAGTTCACATTTGTAGGTGGATCATCAGTGTTAGAGCTAAAATTAGCATGTTTAAAGTGATTTTCATGCTTCCAGGGGCCCAAAACACAAGATTAATGGAATGGTTAAAAGTGCATGAAAATGGCCAATTTACTCACTCTGAGTTCTCAAAAAGGGTTTCTTCACCCCGGGAAGTGAAATAAATACCATTTGGAGGCATTTAATGTTCGAGCAAAAACGGCTGATTTTCGACAAAAGAGATAACACCCTCCCATTACGTCATGCTTCAGAAATGTGGAAAATGGTCCGTTTTCAAATGTTTTATTTTTGAACGTCAGTTCACATTTGTAGGTGGATCATCAGTGTTAGAGCTAAAATTAGCATGTTTAAAGTGATTTTCATGCTTCCAGGGGCTCGGGAAGTTAATTAAATACCATTTGGAGGCATTTAATGTTCGAGCAAAAACGGCTGATTTTCGACAAAAGAGATAACACCCCCCCATTACGTCATGCTTCAGAAATGTGGAAAATGGTCCGTTTTCAAATGTTTTATTTTTGAACGTCAGTTCACATTTGTAGGTGGATCATCAGTGTTAGAGCTAAAATTAGCATGTTTAAAGTGATTTTCATGCTTCCAGGGGCCCAAAACACAAGATTTATGGAATGGTTAAAAGTGCATGAAAATGGCCAATATACTCACTCTGAGTTCTCAAAAAGGGTTTCTTCACCCCGGGAAGTTAATTAAATACCATTTGGAGGCATTTAATGTTTGAGCAAAAACGGCTGATTTTCGACAAAAGAGATAACACCCCCCCATTACGTCATGCTTCAGAAATGTGGAAAATGGTCCGTTTTCAAATGTTTTATTTTTGAACGTCAGTTCACATTTGTAGGTGGATCATCAGTGTTAGAGCTAAAATTAGCATGTTTAAAGTGATTTTCATGCTTCCAGGGGCTCGGGAAGTTAATTAAATATCATTTGGAGGCATTTAATGTTCGAGCAAAAACGGCTGATTTTCGACAAAAGAGATAACACCCCCCCATTACGTCATGCTTCAGAAATGTGGAAAATGGTCCGTTTTCAAATGTTTTATTTTTGAACGTCAGTTCACATTTGTAGGTGGATCATCAGTGTTAGAGCTTAAATTAGCATGTTTAAAGTGATTTTTATGCTTCCAGGGGCTCGGGAAGTTAATTAAATACCATTTGGAGGCATTTAATGTTCGAGCAAAAACGGCTGATTTTCGACAAAAGAGATAACACCCCCCCCATTACGTCATGCTTCAGAAATGTGGAAAATGGTCCGTTTTCAAATGTTTTATTTTTGAACGTCAGTTCACATTTGTAGGTGGATCATCAGTGTTAGAGCTAAAATTAGCATGTTTAAAGTGATTTTCATGCTTCCAGGGGCTCGGGAAGTTAATTAAATACCATTTGGAGGCATTTAATGTTCGAGCAAAAACGGCTGATTTTCGACAAAAGAGATAACACCCCCCCATTACGTCATGCTTCAGAAATGTGGAAAATGGTCCGTTTTCAAATGTTTTATTTTTGAACGTCAGTTCACATTTGTAGGTGGATCATCAGTGTTAGAGCTAAAATTAGCATGTTTAAAGTGATTTTCATGCTTCCAGGGGCCCAAAACACAAGATTTATGGAATGGTTAAAAGTGCATGAAAATGGCCAATATACTCACTCTGAGTTCTCAAAAAGGGTTTCTTCACCCCGGGAAGTTAATTAAATACCATTTGGAGGCATTTAATGTTCGAGCAAAAACGGCTGATTTTCGACAAAAGAGATAACACCCCCCCATTACGTCATGCTTCAGAAATGTGGAAAATGGTCCGTTTTCAAATGTTTTATTTTTGAACGTCAGTTCACATTTGTAGGTGGATCATCAGTGTTAGAGCTAAAATTAGCATGTTTAAAGTGATTTTCATGCTTCCAGGGGCTCGGGAAGTTAATTAAATACCATTTGGAGGCATTTAATGTTCGAGCAAAAACGGCTGATTTTCGACAAAAGAGATAACACCCCCCCATTACGTCATGCTTCAGAAATGTGGAAAATGGTCCGTTTTCAAATGTTTTATTTTTGAACGTCAGTTCACATTTGTAGGTGGATCATCAGTGTTAGAGCTAAAATTAGCATGTTTAAAGTGATTTTCATGCTTCCAGGGGCTCGGGAAGTGAAATAAATACCATTTGGAGGCATTTAATGTTCGAGCAAAAACGGCTGATTTTCGACAAAAGAGATAACACCCCCCCATTACGTCATGCTTCAGAAATGTGGAAAATGGTCTGTTTTCAAATGTTTTATTTTTGAACGTCAGTTCACATTTGTAGGTGGATCATCAGTGTTAGAGCTAAAATTAGCATGTTTAAAGTGATTTTCATGCTTCCAGGGGCTCGGGAAGTTAATTAAATACCATTTGGAGGCATTTAATGTTCGAGCAAAAACGGCTGATTTTCGACAAAAGAGATAACACCCCCCCATTACATCATGCTTCAGAAATGTGGAAAATGGTCCGTTTTCAAATGTTTTATTTTTGAACGTCAGTTCACATTTGTAGGTGGATCATCAGTGTTAGAGCTAAAATTAGCATGTTTAAAGTGATTTTCATGCTTCCAGGGGCTCGGGAAGTTAATTAAATACCATTTGGAGGCATTTAATGTTCGAGCAAAAATGGCTGATTTTCGACAAAAGAGATAACACCCCCCCCATTACGTCATGCTTCAGAAATGTGGAAAATGGTCCGTTTTCAAATGTTTTATTTTTGAACGTCAGTTCACATTTGTAGGTGGATCATCAGTGTTAGAGCTAAAATTAGCATGTTTAAAGTGATTTTCATGCTTCCAGGGGCTCGGGAAGTTAATTAAATACCATTTGGAGGCATTTAATGTTCGAGCAAAAACGGCAGATTTTCGACAAAAGAGATAACACCCCCCCATTACGTCATGCTTCAGAAATGTGGAAAATGGTCCGTTTTCAAATGTTTTATTTTTGAACGTCAGTTCACATTTGTAGGTGGATCATCAGTGTTAGAGCTAAAATTAGCATGTTTAAAGTGATTTTCATGCTTCCAGGGGCTCGGGAAGTGAAATAAATACCATTTGGAGGCATTTAATGTTCGAGCAAAAACGGCTGATTTTCGACAAAAGAGATAACACCCCCCCATTACGTCATGCTTCAGAAATGTGGAAAATGGTCAGTTTTCAAATGTTTTATTTTTGAACGTCAGTTCACATTTGTAGGTGGATCATCAGTGTTAGAGCTAAAATTAGCATGTTTAAAGTGATTTTCATGCTTCCAGGGGCCCAAAACACAAGATTTATGGAATGGTTAAAAGTGCATGAAGATGGCCAATTTACTCACTCTGAGTTCTCAAAAAGGGTTTCTTCACCCCGGGAAGTTAATTAAATACCATTTGGAGGCATTTAATGTTCGAGCAAAAACGGCTGATTTTCGACAAAAGAGATAACACCCCCCCATTACGTCATGCTTCAGAAATGTGGAAAATGGTCCGTTTTCAAATGTTTTATTTTTGAACGTCAGTTCACATTTGTAGGTGGATCATCAGTGTTAGAGCTAAAATTAGCATGTTTAAAGTGATTTTCATGCTTCCAGGGTCCCAAAACACAAGATTAATGGAATGGTTAAAAGTGCATGAAAATGGCCAATTTACTCACTCTGAGTTCTCAAAAAGGGTTTCTTCACCCCGGGAAGTGAAATAAATACCATTTGGAGGCATTTAATGTTCGAGCAAAAACGGCTGATTTTCGACAAAAGAGATAACACCCCCCCATTACGTCATGCTTCAGAAATGTGGAAAATGGTCCGTTTTCAAATGTTTTATTTTTGAACGTCAGTTCACATTTGTAGGTGGATCATCAGTGTTAGAGCTAAAATTAGCATGTTTAAAGTGATTTTCATGCTTCCAGGGGCTCGGGAAGTTAATTAAATACCATTTGGAGGCATTTAATGTTCGAGCAAAAACGGCTGATTTTCGACAAAAGAGATAACACCCCCCCCATTACGTCATGCTTCAGAAATGTGGAAAATGGTCCGTTTTCAAATGTTTTATTTTTGAACGTCAGTTCACATTTGTAGGTGGATCATCAGTGTTAGAGCTAAAATTAGCATGTTTAAAGTGATTTTCATGCTTCCAGGGGCTCGGGAAGTTAATTAAATACCATTTGGAGGCATTTAATGTTCGAGCAAAAACGGCTGATTTTCGACAAAAGAGATAACACCCCCCCATTACGTCATGCTTCAGAAATGTGGAAAATGGTCCGTTTTCAAATGTTTTATTTTTGAACGTCAGTTCACATTTGTAGGTGGATCATCAGTGTTAGAGCTAAAATTAGCATGTTTAAAGTGATTTTCATGCTTCCAGGGGCTCGGGAAGTGAAATAAATACCATTTGGAGGCATTTAATGTTCGAGCAAAAACGGCTGATTTTCGACAAAAGAGATAACACCCCCCCATTACGTCATGCTTCAGAAATGTGGAAAATGGTCCGTTTTCAAATGTTTTATTTTTGAACGTCAGTTCACATTTGTAGGTGGATCATCAGTGTTAGAGCTAAAATTAGCATGTTTAAAGTGATTTTCATGCTTCCAGGGGCCCAAAACACAAGATTTATGGAATGGTTAAAAGTGCATGAAAATGGCCAATTTACTCACTCTGAGTTCTCAAAAAGGGTTTCTTCACCCCGGGAAGTTAATTAAATACCATTTGGAGGCATTTAATGTTCGAGCAAAAACGGCTGATTTTCGACAAAAGAGATAACACCCCCCCATTACGTCATGCTTCAGAAATGTGGAAAATGGTCCGTTTTCAAATGTTTTATTTTTGAACGTCAGTTCACATTTGTAGGTGGATCATCAGTGTTAGAGCTAAAATTAGCATGTTTAAAGTGATTTTCAAGCTTCCAGGGGCTCGGGAAGTTAATTAAATACCATTTGGAGGCATTTAATGTTCGAGCAAAAACGGCTGATTTTCGACAAAAGAGATAACACCCCCCCATTACGTCATGCTTCAGAAATGTGGAAAATGGTCCGTTTTCAAATGTTTTATTTTTGAACGTCAGTTCACATTTGTAGGTGGATCATCAGTGTTAGAGCTAAAATTAGCATGTTTAAAGTGATTTTCATGCTTCCAGGGGCTCGGGAAGTGAAATAAATACCATTTGGAGGCATTTAATGTTCGAGCAAAAACGGCTGATTTTCGACAAAAGAGATAACACCCCCCCATTACGTCATGCTTCAGAAATGTGGAAAATGGTCCGTTTTCAAATGTTTTATTTTTGAACGTCAGTTCACATTTGTAGGTGGATCATCAGTGTTAGAGCTAAAATTAGCATGTTTAAAGTGATTTTCATGCTTCCAGGGGCTCGGGAAGTTAATTAAATACCATTTGGAGGCATTTAATGTTCGAGCAAAAACGGCTGATTTTCGACAAAAGAGATAACACCCCCCCATTACGTCATGCTTCAGAAATGTGGAAAATGGTCCGTTTTCAAATGTTTTATTTTTGAACGTCAGTTCACATTTGTAGGTGGATCATCAGTGTTAGAGCTAAAATTAGCATGTTTTAAGTGATTTTCATGCTTCCAGGGGCCCAAAACACAAGATTTATGGAATGGTTAAAAGTGCATGAAAATGGCCAATTTACTCACTCTGAGTTCTCAAAAAGGGTTTCTTCACCCCGGGAAGTTAATTAAATACCATTTGGAGGCATTTAATGTTCGAGCAAAAACGGCCGATTTTTCGACAAAAGAGATAACACCCCCCCATTACGTCATGCTTCAGAAATGTGGAAAATGGTCCGTTTTCAAATGTTTTATTTTTGAACGTCAGTTCACATTTGTAGGTGGATCATCAGTGTTAGAGCTAAAATTAGCATGTTTAAAGTGATTTTCATGCTTCCAGGGGCTCGGGAAGTTAATTAAATACCATTTGGAGGCATTTAATGTTCGAGCAAAAACGGCTGATTTTCGACAAAAGAGATAACACCCCCCCATTACGTCATGCTTCAGAAATGTGGAAAATGGTCCGTTTTCAAATGTTTTATTTTTGAACGTCAGTTCACATTTGTAGGTGGATCATCAGTGTTAGAGCTAAAATTAGCATGTTTAAAGTGATTTTCATGCTTCCAGGGGCTCGGGAAGTTAATTAAATACCATTTGGAGGCATTTAATGTTCGAGCAAAAACAGCTGATTTTCGACAAAAGAGATAACACCCCCCCATTACGTCATGCTTCAGAAATGTGGAAAATGGTCCGTTTTCAAATGTTTTATTTTTGAACGTCAGTTCACATTTGTAGGTGGATCATCAGTGTTAGAGCTAAAATTAGCATGTTTAAAGTGATTTTCATGCTTCCAGGGGCTCGGGAAGTTAATTAAATACCATTTGGAGGCATTTAATGTTCGAGCAAAAACGGCTGATTTTCGACAAAAGAGATAACACCCCCCCATTACGTCATGCTTCAGAAATGTGGAAAATGGTCCGTTTTCAAATGTTTTATTTTTGAACGTCAGTTCACATTTGTAGGTGGATCATCAGTGTTAGAGCTAAAATTAGCATGTTTAAAGTGATTTTCATGCTTCCAGGGGCCCAAAACACAAGATTTATGGAATGGTTAAAAGTGCATGAAAATGGCCAATTTACTCACTCTGAGTTCTCAAAAAGGGTTTCTTCACCCCGGGAAGTTAATTAAATACCATTTGGAGGCATTTAATGTTCGAGCAAAAACGGCTGATTTTCGACAAAAGAGATAACACCCCCCCATTACGTCATGCTTCAGAAATGTGGAAAATGGTCCGTTTTCAAATGTTTTATTTTTGAACGTCAGTTCACATTTGTAGGTGGATCATCAGTGTTAGAGCTAAAATTAGCATGTTTAAAGTGATTTTCATGCTTCCAGGGGCTCGGGAAGTTAATTAAATACCATTTGGAGGCATTTAATGTTCGAGCAAAAACGGCTGATTTTCGACAAAAGAGATAACACCCCCCCATTACGTCATGCTTCAGAAATGTGGAAAATGGTCCGTTTTCAAATGTTTTATTTTTGAACGTCAGTTCACATTTGTAGGTGGATCATTAGTGTTAGAGCTAAAATTAGCATGTTTAAAGTGATTTTCATGCTTCCAGGGGCCCAAAACACAAGATTTATGGAATGGTTAAAAGTGCATGAAAATGGCCAATTTACTCACTCTGAGTTCTCAAAAAGGGTTTCTTCACCCCGGGAAGTTAATTAAATACCATTTGGAGGCATTTAATGTTCAAGCAAAAACGGCTGATTTTCGACAAAAGAGATAACACCCCCCCATTACGCCATGCTTCAGAAATGTGGAAAATGGTCCATTTTCAAATGTTTTATTTTTGAACGTCAGTTCAAATTTGTAGGTGGATCATCAGTGTTAGAGCTAAAATTAGCATGTTTAAAGTGATTTTCATGCTTCCAGGGGCTCGGGAAGTTAATTAAATACCATTTGGAGGCATTTAATGTTCGAGCAAAAACGGCTGATTTTCGACAAAAGAGAGAACACCCCCCCATTACGTCATGCTTCAGAAATGTGGAAAATGGTCCGTTTTCAAATGTTTTATTTTTGAACGTCAGTTCACATTTGTAGGTGGATCATCAGTGTTAGAGCTAAAAT
The DNA here is from genome assembly GCF_964263255.1 of Lissotriton vulgaris. Lineage (NCBI taxonomy): Eukaryota > Metazoa > Chordata > Amphibia > Caudata > Salamandridae > Lissotriton > Lissotriton vulgaris. Next base: position 199,306 of record NW_028251214.1, read on the forward strand.
TAGCATGTTTAAAGTGATTTTCATGCTTCCAGGGGCCCAAAACACAAGATTAATGGAATGGTTAAAAGTGCATGAAAATGGCCAATTTACTCACTCTGAGTTCTCAAAAAGGGTTTCTTCACCCCGGGAAGTGAAATAAATACCATTTGGAGGCATTTAATGTTCGAGCAAAAACGGCTGATTTTCGACAAAAGAGATAACACCCCCCCATTACGTCATGCTTCAGAAATGTGGAAAATGGTCCGTTTTCAAATGTTTTATTTTTGAACGTCAGTTCACATTTGTAGGTGGATCATCAGTGTTAGAGCTAAAATTAGCATGTTTAAAGTGATTTTCATGCTTCCAGGGGCTCGGGAAGTTAATTAAATACCATTTGGAGGCATTTAATGTTCGAGCAAAAACGGCTGATTTTCGACAAAAGAGATAACACCCCCCCATTACGTCATGCTTCAGAAATGTGGAAAATGGTCCGTTTTCAAATGTTTTATTTTTGAACGTCAGTTCACATTTGTAGGTGGATCATCAGTGTTAGAGCTAAAATTAGCATGTTTAAAGTGATTTTCATGCTTCCAGGGGCCCAAAACACAAGATTTATGGAATGGTTAAAAGTGCATGAAAATGGCCAATTTACTCACTCTGAGTTCTCAAAAACGGTTTCTTCACCCCGGGAAGTTAATTAAATACCATTTGGAGGCATATAATGTTCGAGCAAAAACGGCTGATTTTCGACAAAAGAGATAACACCCCCCCATTACGTCATGCTTCAGAAATGTGGAAAATGGTCCGTTTTCAAATGTTTTATTTTTGAACGTCAGTTCACATTTGTAGGTGGATCATCAGTGTTAGAGCTAAAATTAGCATGTTTAAAGTGATTTTCAAGCTTCCAGGGGCTCGGGAAGTTAATTAAATACCATTTGGAGGCATTTAATGTTCGAGCAAAAACGGCTGATTTTCGACAAAAGAGATAACACCCCCCCATTACGTCATGCTTCAGAAATGTGGAAAATGGTCCGTTTTCAAATGTTTTATTTTTGAACGTCAGTTCACATTTGTAGGTGGATCATCAGTGTTAGAGCTAAAATTAGCACGTTTAAAGTGATTTTCATGCTTCCAGGGGCTCGGGAAGTTAATTAAATACCATTTGGAGGCATTTAATGTTCGAGCAAAAACGGCTGATTTTCGACAAAAGAGATAACACCCCCCATTACGTCATGCTTCAGAAATGTGGAAAATGGTCCGTTTTCAAATGTTTTATTTTTGAACGTCAGTTCACATTTGTAGGTGGATCATCAGTGTTAGAGCTAAAATTAGCATGTTTAAAGTGATTATCATGCTTCCAGGGGCCCAAAACACAAGATTTATGGAATGGTTAAAAGTGCATGAAAATGGCCAATTTACTCACTCTGAGTTCTCAAAAAGGGTTTCTTCACCCGGGAAGTTAATTAAATACCATTTGGAGGCATTTAATGTTCGAGCAAAAACGGCTGATTTTCGACAAAAGAGATAACACCCCCCCATTACGTCATGCTTCAGAAATGTGGAAAATGGTCCGTTTTCAAATGTTTTATTTTTGAACGTCAGTTCACATTTGTAGGTGGATCATCAGTGTTAGAGCTAAAATTAGCATGTTTAAAGTGATTTTCATGCTTCCAGGGGCTCGGGAAGTTATTTAAATACCATTTGGAGGCATTTAATGTTCGAGCAAAAACGGCTGATTTTCGACAAAAGAGATAACACCCCCCCATTACGTCATGCTTCAGAAATGTGGAAAATGGTCCGTTTTCAAATGTTTTATTTTTGAACGTCAGTTCACATTTGTAGGTGGATCATCAGTGTTAGAGCTAAAATTAGCATGTTTAAAGTGATTTTCATGCTTCCAGGGGCCCAAAACACAAGATTTATGGAATGGTTAAAAGTGCATGAAAATGGCCAATTTACTCACTCTGAGTTCTCAAAAAGGGTTTCTTCACCCCGGGAAGTTAATTAAATACCATTTGGAGGCATTTAATGTTTGAGCAAAAACGGCTGATTTTCGACAAAAGAGATAACACCCCCCCATTACGTCATGCTTCAGAAATGTGGAAAATGGTCCGTTTTCAAATGTTTTATTTTTGAACGTCAGTTCACATTTGTAGTTGGATCATCAGTGTTAGAGCTAAAATTAGCATGTTTAAAGTGATTTTCATGCTTCCAGGTGCTCGGGAAGTTAATTAAATACCATTTGGAGGCATTTAATGTTCGAGCAAAAACGGCTGATTTTCGACAAAAGAGATAACACCCCCCCATTACGTCATGCTTCAGAAATGTGGAAAATGGTCCGTTTTCAAATGTTTTATTTTTGAACGTCAGTTCACATTTGTAGGTGGATCATCAGTGTTAGAGCTAAAATTAGCATGTTTAAAGTGATTTTCATGCTTCCAGGGGCTCGGGAAGTTAATTAAATACCATTTGGAGGCATTTAATGTTCGAGCAAAAACGGCTGATTTTCGACAAAAGAGATAACACCCCCCCCCATTACGTCATGCTTCAGAAATGTGGAAAATGGTCCGTTTTCAAATGTTTTATTTTTGAACGTCAGTTCACATTTGTAGGTGGATCATCAGTGTTAGAGCTAAAATTAGCATGTTTAAAGTGATTTTCATCCTTCCAGGGGCTCGGGAAGTTAATTAAATACCATTTGGAGGCATTTAATGTTCGAGCAAAAACGGCTGATTTTCGACAAAAGAGATAACACCCCCCCATTACGTCATGCTTCAGAAATGTGGAAAATGGTCCGTTTTCAAATGTTTTATTTTTGAACATCAGTTCACATTTGTAGGTGGATCATCAGTGTTAGAGCTAAAATTAGCATGTTTAAAGTGATTTTCATGCTTCCAGGGGCTCGGGAAGTTAATTAAATACCATTTGGAGGCATTTAATGTTCGAGCAAAAACGGCTGATTTTCGACAAAAGAGATAACACCCCCCATTACGTCATGCTTCAGAAATGTGGAAAATGGTCCGTTTTCAAATGTTTTATTTTTGAACGTCAGTTCACATTTGTAGGTGGATCATCAGTGTTAGAGCTAAAATTAGCATGTTTAAAGTGATTATCATGCTTCCAGGGGCCCAAAACACAAGATTTATGGAATGGTTAAAAGTGCATGAAAATGGCCAATTTACTCACTCTGAGTTCTCAAAAGGGTTTCTTCACCCGGGAAGTTAATTAAATACCATTTGGAGGCATTTAATGTTCGAGCAAAAACGGCTGATTTTCGACAAAAGAGATAACACCCCCCCATTACGTCATGCTTCAGAAATGTGGAAAATGGTCCGTTTTCAAATGTTTTATTTTTGAACGTCAGTTCACATTTGTAGGTGGATCATCAGTGTTAGAGCTAAAATTAGCATATTTAAAGTGATTTTCATGCTTCCAGGGGCTCGGGAAGTTAATTAAATACCATTTGGAGGCATTTAATGTTCGAGCAAAAACGGCTGATTTTCGACAAAAGAGATAACACCCCCCCATTACGTCATGCTTCAGAAATGTGGAAAATGGTCCGTTTTCAAATGTTTTATTTTTGAACGTCAGTTCACATACGTAGGTGGATCATCAGTGTTAGAGCTAAAATTAGCATGTTTAAAGTGATTTTCATGCTTCCAGGGGCCCAAAACACAAGATTTATGGAATGGTTAAAAGTGCATGAAAATGGCCAATTTACTCACTCTGAGTTCTCAAAAAGGGTTTCTTCACCCCGGGAAGTTAATTAAATACCATTTGGAGGCATTTAATGTTTGAGCAAAAACGGCTGATTTTCGACAAAAGAGATAACACCCCCCCATTACGTCATGCTTCAGAAATGTGGAAAATGGTCCGTTTTCAAATGTTTTATTTTTGAACGTCAGTTCACATTTGTAGTTGGATCATCAGTGTTAGAGCTAAAATTAGCATGTTTAAAGTGATTTTCATGCTTCCAGGTGCTCGGGAAGTTAATTAAATACCATTTGGAGGCATTTAATGTTCGAGCAAAAACGGCTGATTTTCGACAAAAGAGATAACACCCCCCCATTACGTCATGCTTCAGAAATGTGGAAAATGGTCCGTTTTCAAATGTTTTATTTTTGAACGTCAGTTCACATTTGTAGGTGGATCATCAGTGTTAGAGCTAAAATTATCATGTTTAAAGTGATTTTCATGCTTCCAGGGGCTCGGGAAGTTAATTAAATACCATTTGGAGGCATTTAATGTTCGAGCAAAAACGGCTGATTTTCGACAAAAGAGATAACACCCCCCCCATTACGTCATGCTTCAGAAATGTGGAAAATGGTCCGTTTTCAAATGTTTTATTTTTGAACATCAGTTCACATTTGTAGGTGGATCATCAGTGTTAGAGCTAAAATTAGCATGTTTAAAGTGATTTTCATGCTTCCAGGGGCTCGGGAAGTTAATTAAATACCATTTGGAGGCATTTAATGTTCGAGCAAAAACGGCTGATTTTCGACAAAAGAGATAACACCCCCCCCATTACGTCATGCTTCAGAAATGTGGAAAATGGTCCGTTTTCAAATGTTTTATTTTTGAACGTCAGTTCACATTTGTAGGTGGATCATCAGTGTTAGAGCTAAAATTAGCATGTTTAAAGTGATTTTCATGCTTCCAGGGGCCCAAAACACAAGATTTATGGAATGGTTAAAAGTGCATGAAAATGGCCAATTTACTCACTCTGAGTTCTCAAAAAGGGTTTCTTCACCCCGGGAAGTTAATTAAATACCATTTGGAGGCATTTAATGTTCGAGCAAAAACGGCTGATTTTCGACAAAAGAGATAACACCCCCCCATTACGTCATGCTTCAGAAATGTGGAAAATGGTCCGTTTTCAAATGTTTTATTTTTGAACGTCAGTTCACATTTGTAGGTGGATCATCAGTGTTAGAGCTAAAATTAGCATGTTTAAAGTGATTTTCATGCTTCCAGGGGCCCAAAACACAAGATTTATGGAATGGTTAAAAGTGCATGAAAATGGCCAATTTACTCACTCTGAGTTCTCAAAAAGGGTTTCTTCACCCCGGGAAGTGAAATAAATACCATTTGGAGGCATTTAATGTTCGAGCAAAAACGGCTGATTTTCGACAAAAGAGATAACACCCCCCCATTACGTCATGCTTCAGAAATGTGGAAAATGGTCCGTTTTCAAATGTTTTATTTTTGAACGTCAGTTCACATTTGTAGGTTGATCATCAGTGTTAGAGCTAAAATTAGCATGTTTAAAGTGATTTTCATGCTTCCAGGGGCTCGGGAAGTTAATTAAATACCATTTGGAGGCATTTAATGTTCGAGCAAAAACGGCTGATTTTCGACAAAAGAGATAACACCCCCCCATTACGTCATGCTTCAGAAATGTGGAAAATGGTCCGTTTTCAAATGTTTTATTTTTGAACGTCAGTTCACATTTGTAGGTGGATCATCAGTGTTAGAGCTAAAATTAGCATGTTTAAAGTGATTTTCATGCTTCCAGGGGCCCAAAACACAAGATTAATGGAATGGTTAAAAGTGCATGAAAATGGCCAATTTACTCACTGTGAGTTCTCAAAAAGGGTTTCTTCACCCCGGGAAGTGAAATAAATACCATTTGGAGGCATTTAATGTTCGAGCAAAAACGGCTGATTTTCGACAAAAGAGATAACACCCCCCCATTACGTCATGCTTCAGAAATGTGGAAAATGGTCCGTTTTCAAATGTTTTATTTTTGAACGTCAGTTCACATTTGTAGGTGGATCATCAGTGTTAGAGCTAAAATTAGCATGTTTAAAGTGATTTTCATGCTTCCAGGGGCTCGGGAAGTTAATTAAATACCATTTGGAGGCATTTAATGTTCGAGCAAAAACGGCTGATTTTCGACAAAAGAGATAACACCCCCCATTACGTCATGCTTCAGAAATGTGGAAAATGGTCCGTTTTCAAATGTTTTATTTTTGAACGTCAGTTCACATTTGTAGGTGGATCATCAGTGTTAGAGCTAAAATTAGCATGTTTAATGTGATTTTCATGCTTCCAGGGGCTCGGGAAGTTAATTAAAGACCATTTGGAGGCATTTAATGTTCGAGCAAAAACGGCTGATTTTCGACAAAAGAGATAACACCCCCCCATTACGTCATGCTTCAGAAATGTGGAAAATGGTCCGTTTTCAAATGTTTTATTTTTGAACGTCAGTTCACATTTGTAGGTGGATCATCAGTGTTAGAGCTAAAATTAGCATGTTTAAAGTGATTTTCATGCTTCCAGGGGCTCGGGAAGTTAATTAAATACCATTTGGAGGCATTTAATGTTCGAGCAAAAACGGCTGATTTTCGACAAAAGAGATAACACCCCCCCATTACGTCATGCTTCAGAAATGTGGAAAATGGTCCGTTTTCAAATGTTTTATTTTTGAACGTCAGTTCACATTTGTAGGTGGATCATCAGTGTTAGAGCTAAAATTAGCATGTTTAAAGTGATTTTCATGCTTCCAGGGGCTCGGGAAGTTAATTAAATACCATTTGGAGGCATTTAATGTTCGAGCATAAACGGCTGATTTTCGACAAAAGAGATAACACCCCCCCATTACGTCATGCTTCAGAAATGTGGAAAATGGTCCGTTTTCAAATGTTTTATTTTTGAACGTCAGTTCACATTTGTAGGTGGATCATCAGTGTTAGAGCTAAAATTAGCATGTTTAAAGTGATTTTCATGCTTCCAGGGGCTCGGGAAGTTAATTAAATACCATTTGGAGGCATTTAATGTTCGAGCAAAAACGGCTGATTTTCGACAAAAGAGATAACACCCCCCCATTACGTCATGCTTCAGAAATGTGGAAAATGGTCCGTTTTCAAATGTTTTATTTTTGAACGTCAGTTCACATACGCAGGTGGATCATCAGTGTTAGAGCTAAAATTAGCATGTTTAAAGTGATTTTCATGCTTCCAGGGGCCCAAAACACAAGATTTATGGAATGGTTAAAAGTGCATGAAAATGGCCAATTTACTCACTCTGAGTTCTCAAAAAGGGTTTCTTCACCCCGGGAAGTTAATTAAATACCATTTGGAGGCATTTAATGTTTGAGCAAAAACGGCTGATTTTCGACAAAAGAGATAACACCCCCCCATTACGTCATGCTTCAGAAATGTGGAAAATGGTCCGTTTTCAAATGTTTTATTTTTGAACGTCAGTTCACATTTGTAGTTGGATCATCAGTGTTAGAGCTAAAATTAGCATGTTTAAAGTGATTTTCATGCTTCCAGGTGCTCGGGAAGTTAATTAAATACCATTTGGAGGCATTTAATGTTCGAGCAAAAACGGCTGATTTTCGACAAAAGAGATAACACCCCCCCCATTACGTCATGCTTCAGAAATGTGGAAAATGGTCCGTTTTCAAATGTTTTATTTTTGAACGTCAGTTCACATTTGTAGGTGGATCATCAGTGTTAGAGCTAAAATTATCATGTTTAAAGTGATTTTCATGCTTCCAGGGGCTCGGGAAGTTAATTAAATACCATTTGGAGGCATTTAATGTTCGAGCAAAAACGGCTGATTTTCGACAAAAGAGATAACACCCCCCCCATTACGTCATGCTTCAGAAATGTGGAAAATGGTCCGTTTTCAAATGTTTTATTTTTGAACATCAGTTCACATTTGTAGGTGGATCATCAGTGTTAGAGCTAAAATTAGCATGTTTAAAGTGATTTTCATGCTTCCAGGGGCTCGGGAAGTTAATTAAATACCATTTGGAGGCATTTAATGTTCGAGCAAAAACGGCTGATTTTCGACAAAAGAGATAACACCCCCCCCATTACGTCATGCTTCAGAAATGTGGAAAATGGTCCGTTTTCAAATGTTTTATTTTTGAACGTCAGTTCACATTTGTAGGTGGATCATCAGTGTTAGAGCTAAAATTAGCATGTTTAAAGTGATTTTCATGCTTCCAGGGGCCCAAAACACAAGATTTATGGAATGGTTAAAAGTGCATGAAAATGGCCAATTTACTCACTCTGAGTTCTCAAAAAGGGTTTCTTCACCCCGGGAAGTTAATTAAATACCATTTGGAGGCATTTAATGTTCGAGCAAAAACGGCTGATTTTCGACAAAAGAGATAACACCCCCCCATTACGTCATGCTTCAGAAATGTGGAAAATGGTCCGTTTTCAAATGTTTTATTTTTGAACGTCAGTTCACATTTGTAGGTGGATCATCAGTGTTAGAGCTAAAATTAGCATGTTTAAAGTGATTTTCATGCTTCCAGGGGCCCAAAACACAAGATTTATGGAATGGTTAAAAGTGCATGAAAATGGCCAATTTACTCACTCTGAGTTCTCAAAAAGGGTTTCTTCACCCGGGAAGTGAAATAAATACCATTTGGAGGCATTTAATGTTCGAGCAAAAACGGCTGATTTTCGACAAAAGAGATAACACCCCCCCATTACGTCATGCTTCAGAAATGTGGAAAATGGTCCGTTTTCAAATGTTTTATTTTTGAACGTCAGTTCACATTTGTAGGTTGATCATCAGTGTTAGAGCTAAAATTAGCATGTTTAAAGTGATTTTCATGCTTCCAGGGGCTCGGGAAGTTAATTAAATACCATTTGGAGGCATTTAATGTTCGAGCAAAAACGGCTGATTTTCGACAAAAGAGATAACACCCCCCCATTACGTCATGCTTCAGAAATGTGGAAAATGGTCCGTTTTCAAATGTTTTATTTTTGAACGTCAGTTCACATTTGTAGGTGGATCATCAGTGTTAGAGCTAAAATTAGCATGTTTAAAGTGATTTTCATGCTTCCAGGGGCCCAAAACACAAGATTAATGGAATGGTTAAAAGTGCATGAAAATGGCCAATTTACTCACTGTGAGTTCTCAAAAAGGGTTTCTTCACTCCGGGAAGTGAAATAAATACCATTTGGAGGCATTTAATGTTCGAGCAAAAACGGCTGATTTTCGACAAAAGAGATAACACCCCCCCATTACGTCATGCTTCAGAAATGTGGAAAATGGTCCGTTTTCAAATGTTTTATTTTTGAACGTCAGTTCACATTTGTAGGTGGATCATCAGTGTTAGAGCTAAAATTAGCATGTTTAAAGTGATTTTCATGCTTCCAGGGGCTCGGGAAGTTAATTAAATACCATTTGGAGGCATTTAATGTTCGAGCAAAAACGGCTGATTTTCGACAAAAGAGATAACACCCCCCATTACGTCATGCTTCAGAAATGTGGAAAATGGTCCGTTTTCAAATGTTTTATTTTTGAACGTCAGTTCACATTTGTAGGTGGATCATCAGTGTTAGAGCTAAAATTAGCATGTTTAATGTGATTTTCATGCTTCCAGGGGCTCGGGAAGTTAATTAAAGACCATTTGGAGGCATTTAATGTTCGAGCAAAAACGGCTGATTTTCGACAAAAGAGATAACACCCCCCCATTACGTCATGCTTCAGAAATGTGGAAAATGGTCCGTTTTCAAATGTTTTATTTTTGAACGTCAGTTCACATTTGTAGGTGGATCATCAGTGTTAGAGCTAAAATTAGCATGTTTAAAGTGATTTTCATGCTTCCAGGGGCTCGGGAAGTTAATTAAATACCATTTGGAGGCATTTAATGTTCGAGCATAAACGGCTGATTTTCGACAAAAGAGATAACACCCCCCCATTACGTCATGCTTCAGAAATGTGGAAAATGGTCCGTTTTCAAATGTTTTATTTTTGAACGTCAGTTCACATTTGTAGGTGGATCATCAGTGTTAGAGCTAAAATTAGCATGTTTAAAGTGATTTTCATGCTTCCAGGGGCTCGGGAAGTTAATTAAATACCATTTGGAGGCATTTAATGTTCGAGCAAAAACGGCTGATTTTCGACAAAAGAGATAACACCCCCCCCATTACGTCATGCTTCAGAAATGTGGAAAATGGTCCGTTTTCAAATGTTTTATTTTTGAACGTCAGTTCACATTTGTGGGTGGATCATCAGTGTTAGAGCTAAAATTAGCATGTTTAAAGTGATTTTCATGCTTCCAGGGGCTCGGGAAGTTAATTAAATACCATTTGGAGGCATTTAATGTTCGAGCAAAAACGGCTGATTTTCGACAAAAGAGATAACACCCCCCCATTACGTCATGCTTCAGAAATGTGGAAAATGGTCCGTTTTCAACTGTTTTATTTTTGAACGTCAGTTCACATTTGTAGGTGGATCATCAGTGTTAGAGCTAAAATTAGCATGTTTAAAGTGATTTTCATGCTTCCAGGGGCCCAAAACACAAGATTAATGGAATGGTTAAAAGTGCATGAAAATGGCCAATTTACTCACTCTGAGTTCTCAAAAAGGGTTTCTTCACCCCGGGAAGTGAAATAAATACCATTTGGAGGCATTTAATGTTCGAGCAAAAACGGCTGATTTTCGACAAAAGAGATAACACCCCCCCATTATGTCATGCTTCAGAAATGTGGAAAATGGTCCGTTTTCAAATGTTTTATTTTTGAACGTCAGTTCACATTTGTAGGCGGATCATCAGTGTTAGAGCTAAAATTAGCATGTTTAAAGTGATTTTCATGCTTCCAGGGGCTCGGGAAGTTAATTAAATACCATTTGGAGGCATTTAATGTTCGAGCAAAAACGGCTGATTTTCGACAAAAGAGATAACACCCCCCCATTACGTCATGCTTCAGAAATGTGGAAAATGGTCCGTTTTCAAATGTTTTATTTTTGAACGTCAGTTCACATTTGTAGGTGGATCATCAGTGTTAGAGCTAAAATTAGCATGTTTAAAGTGATTTTCATGCTTCCAGGGGCCCAAAACACAAGATTTATGGAATGGTTAAAAGTGCATGAAAATGGCCAATTTACTCACTCTGGGTTCTCAAAAAGGGTTTCTTCACCCCGGGAAGTTAATTAAATACCATTTGGAGGCATTTAATGTTCGAGCAAAAACGGCTCATTTTCGACAAAAGAGATAACACCCCCCCATTACGTCATGCTTCAGAAATGTGGAAAATGGTCCGTTTTCAAATGTTTTATTTTTGAACGTCAGTTCACATTTGTAGGTGGATCATCAGTGTTAGAGCTAAAATTAGCATGTTTAAAGTGATTTTCATGCTTCCCGGGGCCCAAAACACAAGATTTATGGAATGGTTAAAAGTGCATGAAAATGGCCAATTTACTCACTCTGAGTTCTCAAAAAGGGTTTCTTCACCCCGGGAAGTTAATTAAATACCATTTGGAGGCATTTAATGTTCGAGCAAAAACGGCTGATTTTCGAGAAAAGAGATAACACCCCCCCATTACGTCATGCTTCAGAAATGTGGAAAATGGTCCGTTTTCAAATGTTTTATTTTTGAACGTCAGTTCACATTTGTAGGTGGATCATCAGTGTTAGAGCTAAAATTAGCGTGTTTAAAGTGATTTTCATGCTTCCAGGGGCCCAAAACACAAGATTAATGGAATGGTTAAAAGTGCATGAAAATGGCCAATTTACTCACTCTGAGTTCTCAAAAAGGGTTTCATCACCCCAGGAAGTTAATTAAATACCATTTGGAGGCATTTAATGTTCGAGCAAAAACGGCTGATTTTCGACAAAAGAGATAACACCCCCCCATTACGTCATGCTTCAGAAATGTGGAAAATGGTCCGTTTTCAAATGTTTTATTTTTGAACGTCAGTTCACATTTGTAGGTGGATCATCAGTGTTAGAGCTAAAATTAGCATGTTTAAAGTGATTTTCATGCTTCCAGGGGCTCGGGAAGTTAATTAAATACCATTTGGAGGCATTTAATGTTCGAGCAAAAACGGCTGATTTTCGACAAAAGAGATAACACCCCCCCATTACGTCATGCTTCAGAAATGTGGAAAATGGTCCGTTTTCAAATGTTTTATTTTTGAACGTCAGTTCACATTTGTAGGTGGATCATCAGTGTTAGAGCTAAAATTAGCATGTTTAAAGTGATTTTCAAGCTTCCAGGGGCTCGGGAAGTTAATTAAATACCATTTGGAGGCATTTAATGTTCGAGCAAAAACGGCTGATTTTCGACAAAAGAGATAACACCCCCCCATTACGTCATGCTTCAGAAATGTGGAAAATGGTCCGTTTTCAAATGTTTTATTTTTGAACGTCAGTTCACATTTGTAGGTGGATCATCAGTGTTAGAGCTAAAATTAGCATGTTTAAAGTGATTTTCATGCTTCCAGGGGCTCGGGAAGTGAAATAAATACCATTTGGAGGCATTTAATGTTCGAGCAAAAACGGCTGATTTTCGACAAAAGAGATAACACCCCCCCATTACGTCATGCTTCAGAAATGTGGAAAATGGTCCGTTTTCAAATGTTTTATTTTTGAACGTCAGTTCACATTTGTAGGTGGATCATCAGTGTTAGAGCTAAAATTAGCATGTTTAAAGTGATTTTCATGCTTCCAGGGGCCCAAAACACAAGATTTATGGAATGGTTAAAAGTGCATGAAAATGGCCAATTTACTCACTCTGAGTTCTCAAAAAGGGTTTCTTCACCCCGGGAAGTTAATTAAATACCATTTGGAGGCATTTAATGTTCGAGCAAAAACGGCTGATTTTCGACAAAAGAGATAACACCCCCCCATTACGTCATGCTTCAGAAATGTGGAAAATGGTCCGTTTTCAAATGTTTTATTTTTGAACGTCAGTTCACATTTGTAGGTGGATCATCAGTGTTAGAGCTAAAATTAGCATGTTTAAAGTGATTTTCAAGCTTCCAGGGGCTCGGGAAGTTAATTAAATACCATTTGGAGGCATTTAATGTTCGAGCAAAAACGGCTGATTTTCGACAAAAGAGATAACACCCCCCCCATTACGTCATGCTTCAGAAATGTGGAAAATGGTCCGTTTTCAAATGTTTTATTTTTGAACGTCAGTTCACATTTGTAGGTGGATCATCAGTGTTAGAGCTAAAATTAGCATGTTTAAAGTGATTTTCATGCTTCCAGGGGCTCGGGAAGTGAAATAAATACCATTTGGAGGCATTTAATGTTCGAGCAAAAACGGCTGATTTTCGACAAAAGAGATAACACCCCCCCATTACGTCATGCTTCAGAAATGTGGAAAATGGTCCGTTTTCAAATGTTTTATTTTTGAACGTCAGTTCACATTTGTAGGTGGATCATCAGTGTTAGAGCTAAAATTAGCATGTTTAAAGTGATTTTCATGCTTCCAGGGGCTCGGGAAGTTAATTAAATACCATTTGGAGGCATTTAATGTTCGAGCAAAAACGGCTGATTTTCGACAAAAGAGATAACACCCCCCCATTACGTCATGCTTCAGAAATGTGGAAAATGGTCCGTTTTCAAATGTTTTATTTTTGAACGTCAGTTCACATTTGTAGGTGGATCATCAGTGTTAGAGCTAAAATTAGCATGTTTTAAGTGATTTTCATGCTTCCAGGGGCCCAAAACACAAGATTTATGGAATGGTTAAAAGTGCATGAAAATGGCCAATTTACTCACTCTGAGTTCTCAAAAAGGGTTTCTTCACCCCGGGAAGTTAATTAAATACCATTTGGAGGCATTTAATGTTCGAGCAAAAACGGCCGATTTTTCGACAAAAGAGATAACACCCCCCCATTACGTCATGCTTCAGAAATGTGGAAAATGGTCCGTTTTCAAATGTTTTATTTTTGAACGTCAGTTCACATTTGTAGGTGGATCATCAGTGTTAGAGCTAAAATTAGCATGTTTAAAGTGATTTTCATGCTTCCAGGGGCTCGGGAAGTTAATTAAATACCATTTGGAGGCATTTAATGTTCGAGCAAAAACGGCTGATTTTCGACAAAAGAGATAACACCCCCCCATTACGTCATGCTTCAGAAATGTGGAAAATGGTCCGTTTTCAAATGTTTTATTTTTGAACGTCAGTTCACATTTGTAGGTGGATCATCAGTGTTAGAGCTAAAATTAGCATGTTTAAAGTGATTTTCATGCTTCCAGGGGCTCGGGAAGTTAATTAAATACCATTTGGAGGCATTTAATGTTCGAGCAAAAACAGCTGATTTTCGACAAAAGAGATAACACCCCCCCATTACGTCATGCTTCAGAAATGTGGAAAATGGTCCGTTTTCAAATGTTTTATTTTTGAACGTCAGTTCACATTTGTAGGTGGATCATCAGTGTTAGAGCTAAAATTAGCATGTTTAAAGTGATTTTCATGCTTCCAGGGGCTCGGGAAGTTAATTAAATACCATTTGGAGGCATTTAATGTTCGAGCAAAAACGGCTGATTTTCGACAAAAGAGATAACACCCCCCCATTACGTCATGCTTCAGAAATGTGGAAAATGGTCCGTTTTCAAATGTTTTATTTTTGAACGTCAGTTCACATTTGTAGGTGGATCATCAGTGTTAGAGCTAAAATTAGCATGTTTAAAGTGATTTTCATGCTTCCAGGGGCCCAAAACACAAGATTTATGGAATGGTTAAAAGTGCATGAAAATGGCCAATTTACTCACTCTGAGTTCTCAAAAAGGGTTTCTTCACCCCGGGAAGTTAATTAAATACCATTTGGAGGCATTTAATGTTCGAGCAAAAACGGCTGATTTTCGACAAAAGAGATAACACCCCCCCATTACGTCATGCTTCAGAAATGTGGAAAATGGTCCGTTTTCAAATGTTTTATTTTTGAACGTCAGTTCACATTTGTAGGTGGATCATCAGTGTTAGAGCTAAAATTAGCATGTTTAAAGTGATTTTCATGCTTCCAGGGGCTCGGGAAGTTAATTAAATACCATTTGGAGGCATTTAATGTTCGAGCAAAAACGGCTGATTTTCGACAAAAGAGATAACACCCCCCCATTACGTCATGCTTCAGAAATGTGGAAAATGGTCCGTTTTCAAATGTTTTATTTTTGAACGTCAGTTCACATTTGTAGGTGGATCATTAGTGTTAGAGCTAAAATTAGCATGTTTAAAGTGATTTTCATGCTTCCAGGGGCCCAAAACACAAGATTTATGGAATGGTTAAAAGTGCATGAAAATGGCCAATTTACTCACTCTGAGTTCTCAAAAAGGGTTTCTTCACCCCGGGAAGTTAATTAAATACCATTTGGAGGCATTTAATGTTCGAGCAAAAACGGCTGATTTTCGACAAAAGAGATAACACCCCCCCATTACGTCATGCTTCAGAAATGTGGAAAATGGTCCATTTTCAAATGTTTTATTTTTGAACGTCAGTTCACATTTGTAGGTGGATCATCAGTGTTAGAGCTAAAATTAGCATGTTTAAAGTGATTTTCATGCTTCCAGGGGCTCGGGAAGTTAATTAAATACCATTTGGAGGCATTTAATGTTCGAGCAAAAACGGCTGATTTTCGACAAAAGAGAGAACACCCCCCCATTACGTCATGCTTCAGAAATGTGGAAAATGGTCCGTTTTCAAATGTTTTATTTTTGAACGTCAGTTCACATTTGTAGGTGGATCATCAGTGTTAGAGCTAAAATTAGCATGTTTAAAGTGATTTTCATGCTTCAAGGGGCCCAAAACACAAGATTAATGGAATGGTTAAAAGTGCATGAAAATGGCCAATTTACTCACTCTGAGTTCTCAAAAAGGGTTTCTTCACCCCGGGAAGTGAAATAAATACCATTTGGAGGCATTTAATGTTCGAGCAAAAACGGCTGATTTTCGACAAAAGAGATAACACCCCCCCATTACGTCATGCTTCAGAAATGTGGAAAATGGTCCGTTTTCAAATGTTTTATTTTTGAACGTCAGTTCACATTTGTAGGTGGATCATCAGTGTTAGAGCTAAAATTAGCATGTTTAAAGTGATTTTCATGCTTCCAGGGGCTCGGGAAGTTAATTAAATACCATTTGGAGGCATTTAATGTTCGAGCAAAAACGGCTGATTTTCGACAAAAGAGATAACACCCCCCCATTACGTCATGCTTCAGAAATGTGGAAAATGGTCCGTTTTCAAATGTTTTATTTTTGAACGTCAGTTCACATTTGTAGGTGGATCATCAGTGTTAGAGCTAAAATTAGCATGTTTAAAGTGATTTTCATGCTTCCAGGGGCCCAAAACACAAGATTTATGGAATGGTTAAAAGTGCATGAAAATGGCCAATTTACTCACTCTGAGTTCTCAAAAACGGTTTCTTCACCCCGGGAAGTTAATTAAATACCATTTGGAGGCATATAATGTTCGAGCAAAAACGGCTGATTTTCGACAAAAGAGATAACACCCCCCCATTACGTCATGCTTCAGAAATGTGGAAAATGGTCCGTTTTCAAATGTTTTATTTTTGAACGTCAGTTCACATTTGTAGGTGGATCATCAGTGTTAGAGCTAAAATTAGCATGTTTAAAGTGATTTTCATGCTTCCAGGGGCTCGGGAAGTTAATTAAATACCATTTGGAGGCATTTAATGTTCGAGCAAAAACGGCTGATTTTCGACAAAAGAGATAACACCCCCCCATTACGTCATGCTTCAGAAATGTGGAAAATGGTCCGTTTTCAAATGTTTTATTTTTGAACGTCAGTTCACATTTGTAGGTGGATCATCAGTGTTAGAGCTAAAATTAGCATGTTTAAAGTGATTTTCATGCTTCCAGGGGCTCGGGAAGTTAATTAAATACCATTTGGAGGCATTTAATGTTCGAGCAAAAACGGCTGATTTTCGACAAAAGAGATAACACCCCCCCCCCATTACGTCATGCTTCAGAAATGTGGAAAATGGTCCGTTTTCAAATGTTTTATTTTTGAACGTCAGTTCACATTTGTAGGTGGATCATCAGTGTTAGAGCTAAAATTAGCATGTTTAAAGTGATTTTCATCCTTCCAGGGGCTCGGGAAGTTAATTAAATACCATTTGGAGGCATTTAATGTTCGAGCAAAAACGGCTGATTTTCGACAAAAGAGATAACACCCCCCATTACGTCATGCTTCAGAAATGTGGAAAATGGTCCGTTTTCAAATGTTTTATTTTTGAACATCAGTTCACATTTGTAGGTGGATCATCAGTGTTAGAGCTAAAATTAGCATGTTTAAAGTGATTTTCATGCTTCCAGGGGCTCGGGAAGTTAATTAAATACCATTTGGAGGCATTTAATGTTCGAGCAAAAACGGCTGATTTTCGACAAAAGAGATAACACCCCCCATTACGTCATGCTTCAGAAATGTGGAAAATGGTCCGTTTTCAAATGTTTTATTTTTGAACGTCAGTTCACATTTGTAGGTGGATCATCAGTGTTAGAGCTAAAATTAGCATGTTTAAAGTGATTATCATGCTTCCAGGGGCCCAAAACACAAGATTTATGGAATGGTTAAAAGTGCATGAAAATGGCCAATTTACTCACTCTGAGTTCTCAAAAAGGGTTTCTTCACCCGGGAAGTTAATTAAATACCATTTGGAGGCATTTAATGTTCGAGCAAAAACGGCTGATTTTCGACAAAAGAGATAACACCCCCCCATTACGTCATGCTTCAGAAATGTGGAAAATGGTCCGTTTTCAAATGTTTTATTTTTGAACGTCAGTTCACATTTGTAGGTGGATCATCAGTGTTAGAGCTAAAATTAGCATGTTTAAAGTGATTTTCATGCTTCCAGGGGCTCGGGAAGTTAATTAAATACCATTTGGAGGCATTTAATGTTCGAGCAAAAACGGCTGATTTTCGACAAAAGAGATAACACCCCCCCATTACGTCATGCTTCAGAAATGTGGAAAATGGTCCGTTTTCAAATGTTTTATTTTTGAACGTCAGTTCACATTTGTAGGTGGATCATCAGTGTTAGAGCTAAAATTAGCATGTTTAAAGTGATTTTCATGCTTCCAGGGGCCCAAAACACAAGATTTATGGAATGGTTAAAAGTGCATGAAAATGGCCAATTTACTCACTCTGAGTTCTCAAAAAGGGTTTCTTCACCCGGGAAGTTAATTAAATACCATTTGGAGGCATTTAATGTTCGAGCAAAAACGGCTGATTTTCGACAAAAGAGATAACACCCCCCCATTACGTCATGCTTCAGAAATGTGGAAAATGGTCCGTTTTCAAATGTTTTATTTTTGAACGTCAGTTCACATTTGTAGGTGGATCATCAGTGTTAGAGCTAAAATTAGCATGTTTAAAGTGATTTTCATGCTTCCAGGGGCTCGGGAAGTTAATTAAATACCATTTGGAGGCATTTAATGTTCGAGCAAAAACGGCTGATTTTCGACAAAAGAGATAACACCCCCCCATTACGTCATGCTTCAGAAATGTGGAAAATGGTCCGTTTTCAAATGTTTTATTTTTGAACGTCAGTTCACATTTGTAGGTGGATCATCAGTGTTAGAGCTAAAATTAGCATGTTTAAAGTGATTTTCATGCTTCCAGGGGCCCAAAACACAAGATTTATGGAATGGTTAAAAGTGCATGAAAATGGCCAATTTACTCACTCTGAGTTCTCAAAAAGGGTTTCTTCACCCCGGGAAGTTAATTAAATACCATTTGGAGGCATTTAATGTTTGAGCAAAAACGGCTGATTTTCGACAAAAGAGATAACACCCCCCCATTACGTCATGCTTCAGAAATGTGGAAAATGGTCCGTTTTCAAATGTTTTATTTTTGAACGTCAGTTCACATTTGTAGGTGGATCATCAGTGTTAGAGCTAAAATTAGCATGTTTAAAGTGATTTTCATGCTTCCAGGGGCTCGGGAAGTTAATTAAATACCATTTGGAGGCATTTAATGTTCGAGCAAAAACGGCTGATTTTCGACAAAAGAGATAACACCCCCCCATTACGTCATGCTTCAGAAATGTGGAAAATGGTCCGTTTTCAAATGTTTTATTTTTGAACGTCAGTTCACATTTGTAGGTGGATCATCAGTGTTAGAGCTAAAATTAGCATGTTTAAAGTGATTTTCAAGCTTCCAGGGGCTCGGGAAGTTAATTAAATACCATTTGGAGGCATTTAATGTTCGAGCAAAAACGGCTGATTTTCGACAAAAGAGATAACACCCCCCCATTACGTCATGCTTCAGAAATGTGGAAAATGGTCCGTTTTCAAATGTTTTATTTTTGAACGTCAGTTCACATTTGTAGGTGGATCATCAGTGTTAGAGCTAAAATTAGCATGTTTAAAGTGATTTTCATGCTTCCAGGGGCTCGGGAAGTGAAATAAATACCATTTGGAGGCATTTACTGTTCGAGCAAAAACGGCTGATTTTCGACAAAAGAGATAACACCCCCCCATTACGTCATGCTTCAGAAATGTGGAAAATGGTCCGTTTTCAAATGTTTTATTTTTGAACGTCAGTTCACATTTGTAGGTGGATCATCAGTGTTAGAGCTAAAATTAGCATGTTTAAAGTGATTTTCATGCTTCCAGGGGCCCAAAACACAAGATTTATGGAATGGTTAAAAGTGCATGAAAATGGCCAATTTACTCACTCTGAGTTCTCAAAAAGGGTTTCTTCACCCCGGGAAGTTAATTAAATACCATTTGGAGGCATTTAATGTTCGAGCAAAAACGGCTGATTTTCGACAAAAGAGATAACACCCCCCCATTACGTCATGCTTCAGAAATGTGGAAAATGGTCCGTTTTCAAATGTTTTATTTTTGAACGTCAGTTCACATTTGTAGGTGGATCATCAGTGTTAGAGCTAAAATTAGCATGTTTAAAGTGATTTTCAAGCTTCCAGGGGCTCGGGAAGTTAATTAAATACCATTTGGAGGCATTTAATGTTCGAGCAAAAACGGCTGATTTTCGACAAAAGAGATAACACCCCCCCCATTACGTCATGCTTCAGAAATGTGGAAAATGGTCCGTTTTCAAATGTTTTATTTTTGAACGTCAGTTCACATTTGTAGGTGGATCATCAGTGTTAGAGCTAAAATTAGCATGTTTAAAGTGATTTTCATGCTTCCAGGGGCTCGGGAAGTGAAATAAATACCATTTGGAGGCATTTAATGTTCGAGCAAAAACGGCTGATTTTCGACAAAAGAGATAACACCCCCCCATTACGTCATGCTTCAGAAATGTGGAAAATGGTCCGTTTTCAAATGTTTTATTTTTGAACGTCAGTTCACATTTGTAGGTGGATCATCAGTGTTAGAGCTAAAATTAGCATGTTTAAAGTGATTTTCATGCTTCCAGGGGCTCGGGAAGTTAATTAAATACCATTTGGAGGCATTTAATGTTCGAGCAAAAACGGCTGATTTTCGACAAAAGAGATAACACCCCCCCATTACGTCATGCTTCAGAAATGTGGAAAATGGTCCGTTTTCAAATGTTTTATTTTTGAACGTCAGTTCACATTTGTAGGTGGATCATCAGTGTTAGAGCTAAAATTAGCATGTTTAAAGTGATTTTCATGCTTCCAGGGGCTCGGGAAGTTAATTAAATACCATTTGGAGGCATTTAATGTTCGAGCAAAAACGGCTGATTTTCGACAAAAGAGATAACACCCCCCCATTACGTCATGCTTCAGAAATGTGGAAAATGGTCCGTTTTCAAATGTTTTATTTTTGAACGTCAGTTCACATTTGTAGGTGGATCATCAGTGTTAGAGCTAAAATTAGCATGTTTAAAGTGATTTTCATGCTTCCAGGGGCTCGGGAAGTTAATTAAATACCATTTGGAGGCATTTAATGTTCGAGCAAAAACAGCTGATTTTCGACAAAAGAGATAACACCCCCCCATTACGTCATGCTTCAGAAATGTGGAAAATGGTCCGTTTTCAAATGTTTTATTTTTGAACGTCAGTTCACATTTGTAGGTGGATCATCAGTGTTAGAGCTAAAATTAGCATGTTTAAAGTGATTTTCATGCTTCCAGGGGCTCGGGAAGTGAAATAAATACCATTTGGAGGCATTTAATGTTCGAGCAAAAACGGCTGATTTTCGACAAAAGAGATAACACCCCCCCCATTACGTCATGCTTCAGAAATGTGGAAAATGGTCCGTTTTCAAATGTTTTATTTTTGAACGTCAGTTCACATTTGTAGGTGGATCATCAGTGTTAGAGCTAAAATTAGCATGTTTAAAGTGATTTTCATGCTTCCAGGGGCTCGGGAAGTTAATTAAATACCATTTGGAGGCATTTAATGTTCGAGCAAAAACGGCTGATTTTCGACAAAAGAGATAACACCCCCCCATTACGTCATGCTTCAGAAATGTGGAAAATGGTCCGTTTTCAAATGTTTTATTTTTGAACGTCAGTTCACATTTGTAGGTGGATCATCAGTGTTAGAGCTAAAATTAGCATGTTTAAAGTGATTTTCATGCTTCCAGGGGCCCAAAACACAAGATTTATGGAATGGTTAAAAGTGCATGAAAATGGCCAATTTACTCACTCTGAGTTCTCAAAAAGGGTTTCTTCACCCCGGGAAGTTAATTAAATACCATTTGGAGGCATTTAATGTTCGAGCAAAAACGGCTGATTTTCGACAAAAGAGATAACACCCCCCCATTACGTCATGCTTCAGAAATGTGGAAAATGGTCCGTTTTCAAATGTTTTATTTTTGAACGTCAGTTCACATTTGTAGGTGGATCATCAGTGTTAGAGCTAAAATTAGCATGTTTAAAGTGATTTTCATGCTTCCAGGGGCTCGGGAAGTTAATTAAATACCATTTGGAGGCATTTAATGTTCGAGCAAAAACGGCTGATTTTCGACAAAAGAGATAACACCCCCCCATTACGTCATGCTTCAGAAATGTGGAAAATGGTCCGTTTTCAAATGTTTTATTTTTGAACGTCAGTTCACATTTGTAGGTGGATCATTAGTGTTAGAGCTAAAATTAGCATGTTTAAAGTGATTTTCATGCTTCCAGGGGCCCAAAACACAAGATTTATGGAATGGTTAAAAGTGCATGAAAATGGCCAATTTACTCACTCTGAGTTCTCAAAAAGGGTTTCTTCACCCCGGGAAGTTAATTAAATACCATTTGGAGGCATTTAATGTTCGAGCAAAAACGGCTGATTTTCGACAAAAGAGATAACACCCCCCCATTACGTCATGCTTCAGAAATGTGGAAAATGGTCCATTTTCAAATGTTTTATTTTTGAACGTCAGTTCACATTTGTAGGTGGATCATCAGTGTTAGAGCTAAAATTAGCATGTTTAAAGTGATTTTCATGCTTCCAGGGGCTCGGGAAGTTAATTAAATACCATTTGGAGGCATTTAATGTTCGAGCAAAAACGGCTGATTTTCGACAAAAGAGAGAACACCCCCCCATTACGTCATGCTTCAGAAATGTGGAAAATGGTCCGTTTTCAAATGTTTTATTTTTGAACGTCAGTTCACATTTGTAGGTGGATCATCAGTGTTAGAGCTAAAATTAGCATGTTTAAAGTGATTTTCATGCTTCAAGGGGCCCAAAACACAAGATTAATGGAATGGTTAAAAGTGCATGAAAATGGCCAATTTACTCACTCTGAGTTCTCAAAAAGGGTTTCTTCACCCCGGGAAGTGAAATAAATACCATTTGGAGGCATTTAATGTTCGAGCAAAAACGGCTGATTTTCGATAAAAGAGATAACACCCCCCCATTACGTCATGCTTCAGAAATGTGGAAAATGGTCCGTTTTCAAATGTTTTATTTTTGAACGTCAGTTCACATTTGTAGGTGGATCATCAGTGTTAGAGCTAAAATTAGCATGTTTAAAGTGATTTTCATGCTTCCAGGGGCTCGGGAAGTTAATTAAATACCATTTGGAGGCATTTAATGTTCGAGCAAAAACGGCTGATTTTCGACAAAAGAGATAACACCCCCCCATTACGTCATGCTTCAGAAATGTGGAAAATGGTCCGTTTTCAAATGTTTTATTTTTGAACGTCAGTTCACATTTGTAGGTGGATCATCAGTGTTAGAGCTAAAATTAGCATGTTTAAAGTGATTTTCATGCTTCCAGGGGCCCAAAACACAAGATTTATGGAATGGTTAAAAGTGCATGAAAATGGCCAATTTACTCACTCTGAGTTCTCAAAAACGGTTTCTTCACCCCGGGAAGTTAATTAAATACCATTTGGAGGCATATAATGTTCGAGCAAAAACGGCTGATTTTCGACAAAAGAGATAACACCCCCCCATTACGTCATGCTTCAGAAATGTGGAAAATGGTCCGTTTTCAAATGTTTTATTTTTGAACGTCAGTTCACATTTGTAGGTGGATCATCAGTGTTAGAGCTAAAATTAGCATGTTTAAAGTGATTTTCATGCTTCCAGGGGCTCGGGAAGTTAATTAAATACCATTTGGAGGCATTTAATGTTCGAGCAAAAACGGCTGATTTTCGACAAAAGAGATAACACCCCCCCATTACGTCATGCTTCAGAAATGTGGAAAATGGTCCGTTTTCAAATGTTTTATTTTTGAACGTCAGTTCACATTTGTAGGTGGATCATCAGTGTTAGAGCTAAAATTAGCATGTTTAAAGTGATTTTCATGCTTCCAGGGGCTCGGGAAGTTAATTAAATACCATTTGGAGGCATTTAATGTTCGAGCAAAAACGGCTGATTTTCGACAAAAGAGATAACACCCCCCCCCCATTACGTCATGCTTCAGAAATGTGGAAAATGGTCCGTTTTCAAATGTTTTATTTTTGAACGTCAGTTCACATTTGTAGGTGGATCATCAGTGTTAGAGCTAAAATTAGCATGTTTAAAGTGATTTTCATCCTTCCAGGGGCTCGGGAAGTTAATTAAATACCATTTGGAGGCATTTAATGTTCGAGCAAAAACGGCTGATTTTCGACAAAAGAGATAACACCCCCCATTACGTCATGCTTCAGAAATGTGGAAAATGGTCCGTTTTCAAATGTTTTATTTTTGAACATCAGTTCACATTTGTAGGTGGATCATCAGTGTTAGAGCTAAAATTAGCATGTTTAAAGTGATTTTCATGCTTCCAGGGGCTCGGGAAGTTAATTAAATACCATTTGGAGGCATTTAATGTTCGAGCAAAAACGGCTGATTTTCGACAAAAGAGATAACACCCCCCATTACGTCATGCTTCAGAAATGTGGAAAATGGTCCGTTTTCAAATGTTTTATTTTTGAACGTCAGTTCACATTTGTAGGTGGATCATCAGTGTTAGAGCTAAAATTAGCATGTTTAAAGTGATTATCATGCTTCCAGGGGCCCAAAACACAAGATTTATGGAATGGTTAAAAGTGCATGAAAATGGCCAATTTACTCACTCTGAGTTCTCAAAAAGGGTTTCTTCACCCGGGAAGTTAATTAAATACCATTTGGAGGCATTTAATGTTCGAGCAAAAACGGCTGATTTTCGACAAAAGAGATAACACCCCCCCATTACGTCATGCTTCAGAAATGTGGAAAATGGTCCGTTTTCAAATGTTTTATTTTTGAACGTCAGTTCACATTTGTAGGTGGATCATCAGTGTTAGAGCTAAAATTAGCATGTTTAAAGTGATTTTCATGCTTCCAGGGGCTCGGGAAGTTAATTAAATACCATTTGGAGGCATTTAATGTTCGAGCAAAAACGGCTGATTTTCGACAAAAGAGATAACACCCCCCCATTACGTCATGCTTCAGAAATGTGGAAAATGGTCCGTTTTCAAATGTTTTATTTTTGAACGTCAGTTCACATTTGTAGGTGGATCATCAGTGTTAGAGCTAAAATTAGCATGTTTAAAGTGATTTTCATGCTTCCAGGGGCCCAAAACACAAGATTTATGGAATGGTTAAAAGTGCATGAAAATGGCCAATTTACTCACTCTGAGTTCTCAAAAAGGGTTTCTTCACCCGGGAAGTTAATTAAATACCATTTGGAGGCATTTAATGTTCGAGCAAAAACGGCTGATTTTCGACAAAAGAGATAACACCCCCCCATTACGTCATGCTTCAGAAATGTGGAAAATGGTCCGTTTTCAAATGTTTTATTTTTGAACGTCAGTTCACATTTGTAGGTGGATCATCAGTGTTAGAGCTAAAATTAGCATGTTTAAAGTGATTTTCATGCTTCCAGGGGCTCGGGAAGTTAATTAAATACCATTTGGAGGCATTTAATGTTCGAGCAAAAACGGCTGATTTTCGACAAAAGAGATAACACCCCCCCATTACGTCATGCTTCAGAAATGTGGAAAATGGTCCGTTTTCAAATGTTTTATTTTTGAACGTCAGTTCACATTTGTAGGTGGATCATCAGTGTTAGAGCTAAAATTAGCATGTTTAAAGTGATTTTCATGCTTCCAGGGGCCCAAAACACAAGATTTATGGAATGGTTAAAAGTGCATGAAAATGGCCAATTTACTCACTCTGAGTTCTCAAAAAGGGTTTCTTCACCCCGGGAAGTTAATTAAATACCATTTGGAGGCATTTAATGTTTGAGCAAAAACGGCTGATTTTCGACAAAAGAGATAACACCCCCCCATTACGTCATGCTTCAGAAATGTGGAAAATGGTCCGTTTTCAAATGTTTTATTTTTGAACGTCAGTTCACATTTGTAGTTGGATCATCAGTGTTAGAGCTAAAATTAGCATGTTTAAAGTGATTTTCATGCTTCCAGGTGCTCGGGAAGTTAATTAAATACCATTTGGAGGCATTTAATGTTCGAGCAAAAACGGCTGATTTTCGACAAAAGAGATAACACCCCCCCATTACGTCATGCTTCAGAAATGTGGAAAATGGTCCGTTTTCAAATGTTTTATTTTTGAACGTCAGTTCACATTTGTAGGTGGATCATCAGTGTTAGAGCTAAAATTAGCATGTTTAAAGTGATTTTCATGCTTCCAGGGGCTCGGGAAGTTAATTAAATACCATTTGGAGGCATTTAATGTTCGAGCAAAAACGGCTGATTTTCGACAAAAGAGATAACACCCCCCCCCATTACGTCATGCTTCAGAAATGTGGAAAATGGTCCGTTTTCAAATGTTTTATTTTTGAACGTCAGTTCACATTTGTAGGTGGATCATCAGTGTTAGAGCTAAAATTAGCATGTTTAAAGTGATTTTCATCCTTCCAGGGGCTCGGGAAGTTAACTAAATACCATTTGGAGGCATTTAATGTTCGAGCAAAAACGGCTGATTTTCGACAAAAGAGATAACACCCCCCCATTACGTCATGCTTCAGAAATGTGGAAAATGGTCCGTTTTCAAATGTTTTATTTTTGAACATCAGTTCACATTTGTAGGTGGATCATCAGTGTTAGAGCTAAAATTAGCATGTTTAAAGTGATTTTCATGCTTCCAGGGGCTCGGGAAGTTAATTAAATACCATTTGGAGGCATTTAATGTTTGAGCAAAAACGGCTGATTTTCGACAAAAGAGATAACACCCCCCCATTACGTCATGCTTCAGAAATGTGGAAAATGGTCCGTTTTCAAATGTTTTATTTTTGAACGTCAGTTCACATTTGTAGGTGGATCATCAGTGTTAGAGCTAAAATTAGCATGTTTAAAGTGATTATCATGCTTCCAGGGGCCCAAAACACAAGATTTATGGAATGGTTAAAAGTGCATGAAAATGGCCAATTTACTCACTCTGAGTTCTCAAAAAGGGTTTCTTCACCCGGGAAGTTAATTAAATACCATTTGGAGGCATTTAATGTTCGAGCAAAAACGGCTGATTTTCGACAAAAGAGATAACACCCCCCCATTACGTCATGCTTCAGAAATGTGGAAAATGGTCCGTTTTCAAATGTTTTATTTTTGAACGTCAGTTCACATTTGTAGGTGGATCATCAGTGTTAGAGCTAAAATTAGCATGTTTAAAGTGATTTTCATGCTTCCAGGGGCTCGGGAAGTTAATTAAATACCATTTGGAGGCATTTAATGTTCGAGCAAAAACGGCTGATTTTCGACAAAAGAGATAACACCCCCCCATTACGTCATGCTTCAGAAATGTGGAAAATGGTCCGTTTTCAAATGTTTTATTTTTGAACGTCAGTTCACATTTGTAGGTGGATCATCAGTGTTAGAGCTAAAATTAGCATGTTTAAAGTGATTTTCATGCTTCCAGGGGCCCAAAACACAAGATTTATGGAATGGTTAAAAGTGCATGAAAATGGCCAATTTACTCACTCTGAGTTCTCAAAAAGGGTTTCTTCACCCCGGGAAGTTAATTAAATACCATTTGGAGGCATTTAATGTTTGAGCAAAAACGGCTGATTTTCGACAAAAGAGATAACACCCCCCCATTACGTCATGCTTCAGAAATGTGGAAAATGGTCCGTTTTCAAATGTTTTATTTTTGAACGTCAGTTCACATTTGTAGTTGGATCATCAGTGTTAGAGCTAAAATTAGCATGTTTAAAGTGATTTTCATGCTTCCAGGTGCTCGGGAAGTTAATTAAATACCATTTGGAGGCATTTAATGTTCGAGCAAAAACGGCTGATTTTCGACAAAAGAGATAACACCCCCCCATTACGTCATGCTTCAGAAATGTGGAAAATGGTCCGTTTTCAAATGTTTTATTTTTGAACGTCAGTTCACATTTGTAGGTGGATCATCAGTGTTAGAGCTAAAATTATCATGTTTAAAGTGATTTTCATGCTTCCAGGGGCTCGGGAAGTTAATTAAATACCATTTGGAGGCATTTAATGTTCGAGCAAAAACGGCTGATTTTCGACAAAAGAGATAACACCCCCCCCATTACGTCATGCTTCAGAAATGTGGAAAATGGTCCGTTTTCAAATGTTTTATTTTTGAACATCAGTTCACATTTGTAGGTGGATCATCAGTGTTAGAGCTAAAATTAGCATGTTTAAAGTGATTTTCATGCTTCCAGGGGCTCGGGAAGTTAATTAAATACCATTTGGAGGCATTTAATGTTCGAGCAAAAACGGCTGATTTTCGACAAAAGAGATAACACCCCCCCCATTACGTCATGCTTCAGAAATGTGGAAAATGGTCCGTTTTCAAATGTTTTATTTTTGAACGTCAGTTCACATTTGTAGGTGGATCATCAGTGTTAGAGCTAAAATTAGCATGTTTAAAGTGATTTTCATGCTTCCAGGGGCCCAAAACACAAGATTTATGGAATGGTTAAAAGTGCATGAAAATGGCCAATTTACTCACTCTGAGTTCTCAAAAAGGGTTTCTTCACCCCGGGAAGTTAATTAAATACCATTTGGAGGCATTTAATGTTCGAGCAAAAACGGCTGATTTTCGACAAAAGAGATAACACCCCCCCATTACGTCATGCTTCAGAAATGTGGAAAATGGTCCGTTTTCAAATGTTTTATTTTTGAACGTCAGTTCACATTTGTAGGTGGATCATCAGTGTTAGAGCTAAAATTAGCATGTTTAAAGTGATTTTCATGCTTCCAGGGGCCCAAAACACAAGATTTATGGAATGGTTAAAAGTGCATGAAAATGGCCAATTTACTCACTCTGAGTTCTCAAAAAGGGTTTCTTCACCCCGGGAAGTGAAATAAATACCATTTGGAGGCATTTAATGTTCGAGCAAAAACGGCTGATTTTCGACAAAAGAGATAACACCCCCCCATTACGTCATGCTTCAGAAATGTGGAAAATGGTCCGTTTTCAAATGTTTTATTTTTGAACGTGAGTTCACATTTGTAGGTTGATCATCAGTGTTAGAGCTAAAATTAGCATGTTTAAAGTGATTTTCATGCTTCCAGGGGCTCGGGAAGTTAATTAAATACCATTTGGAGGCATTTAATGTTCGAGCAAAAACGGCTGATTTTCGACAAAAGAGATAACACCCCCCCATTACGTCATGCTTCAGAAATGTGGAAAATGGTCCGTTTTCAAATGTTTTATTTTTGAACGTGAGTTCACATTTGTAGGTTGATCATCAGTGTTAGAGCTAAAATTAGCATGTTTAAAGTGATTTTCATGCTTCCAGGGGCTCGGGAAGTTAATTAAATACCATTTGGAGGCATTTAATGTTCGAGCAAAAACGGCTGATTTTCGACAAAAGAGATAACACCCCCCCATTACGTCATGCTTCAGAAATGTGGAAAATGGTCCGTTTTCAAATGTTTTATTTTTGAACGTCAGTTCACATTTGTAGGTGGATCATCAGTGTTAGAGCTAAAATTAGCATGTTTAAAGTGATTTTCATGCTTCCAGGGGCCCAAAACACAAGATTAATGGAATGGTTAAAAGTGCATGAAAATGGCCAATTTACTCACTGTGAGTTCTCAAAAAGGGTTTCTTCACCCCGGGAAGTGAAATAAATACCATTTGGAGGCATTTAATGTTCGAGCAAAAACGGCTGATTTTCGACAAAAGAGATAACACCCCCCATTACGTCATGCTTCAGAAATGTGGAAAATGGTCCGTTTTCAAATGTTTTATTTTTGAACGTCAGTTCACATTTGTAGGTGGATCATCAGTGTTAGAGCTAAAATTAGCATGTTTAATGTGATTTTCATGCTTCCAGGGGCTCGGGAAGTTATTTAAAGACCATTTGGAGGCATTTAATGTTCGAGCAAAAACGGCTGATTTTCGACAAAAGAGATAACACCCCCCCATTACGTCATGCTTCAGAAATGTGGAAAATGGTCCGTTTTCAAATGTTTTATTTTTGAACGTCAGTTCACATTTGTAGGTGGATCATCAGTGTTAGAGCTAAAATTAGCATGTTTAAAGTGATTTTCATGCTTCCAGGGGCCCAAAACACAAGATTTATGGAATGGTTAAAAGTGCATGAAAATGGCCAATTTACTCACTCTGAGTTCTCAAAAAGGGTTTCTTCACCCCGGGAAGTTAATTAAATACCATTTGGAGGCATTTAATGTTCGAGCAAAAACGGCTGATTTTCGACAAAAGAGATAACACCCCCCCATGACGTCATGCTTCAGAAATGTGGAAAATGGTCCGTTTTCAAATGTTTTATTTTTGAACGTCAGTTCACATTTGTAGGTGGATCATCAGTGTTAGAGCTAAAATTAGCATGTTTAAAGTGATTTTCATGCTTCCAGGGGCTCGGGAAGTTAATTAAATACCATTTGGAGGCATTTAATGTTCGAGCAAAAACGGCTGATTTTCGACAAAAGAGATAACACCCCCCCATTACGTCATGCTTCAGAAATGTGGAAAATGGTCCGTTTTCAAATGTTTTATTTTTGAACGTCAGTTCACATTTGTAGGTGGATCATCAGTGTTAGAGCTAAAATTAGCATGTTTAAAGTGATTTTCATGCTTCCAGGGGCTCGGGAAGTTAATTAAATACCATTTGGAGGCATTTAATGTTCGAGCAAAAACGGCTGATTTTCGACAAAAGAGATAACACCCCCCCATTACGTCATGCTTCAGAAATGTGGAAAATGGTCCGTTTTCAAATGTTTTATTTTTGAACGTCAGTTCACATTTGTAGGTGGATCATCAGTGTTAGAGCTAAAATTAGCATGTTTAAAGTGATTTTCATGCTTCCAGGGGCTCGGGAAGTTAATTAAATACCATTTGGAGGCATTTAATGTTCGAGCAAAAACGGCTGATTTTCGACAAAAGAGATAACACCCCCCCATTACGTCATGCTTCAGAAATGTGGAAAATGGTCCGTTTTCAAATGTTTTATTTTTGAACGTCAGTTCACATTTGTAGGTGGATTATCAGTGTTAGAGCTAAAATTAGCATGTTTAAAGTGATTTTCATGCTTCCAGGGGCTCGGGAAGTTAATTAAATACCATTTGGAGGCATTTAATGTTCGAGCATAAACGGCTGATTTTCGACAAAAGAGATAACACCCCCCCATTACGTCATGCTTCAGAAATGTGGAAAATGGTCCGTTTTCAAATGTTTTATTTTTGAACGTCAGTTCACATTTGTAGGTGGATCATCAGTGTTAGAGCTAAAATTAGCATGTTTAAAGTGATTTTCATGCTTCCAGGGGCTCGGGAAGTTAATTAAATACCATTTGGAGGCATTTAATGTTCGAGCAAAAACGGCTGATTTTCGACAAAAGAGATAACACCCCCCCATTACGTCATGCTTCAGAAATGTGGAAAATGGTCCGTTTTCAAATGTTTTATTTTTGAACGTCAGTTCACATTTGTAGGTGGATCATCAGTGTTAGAGCTAAAATTAGCATGTTTAAAGTGATTTTCATGCTTCCAGGGGCTCGGGAAGTTAATTAAATACCATTTGGAGGCATTTAATGTTCGAGCAAAAACGGCTGATTTTCGACAAAAGAGATAACACCCCCCCCATTACGTCATGCTTCAGAAATGTGGAAAATGGTCCGTTTTCAAATGTTTTATTTTTGAACGTCAGTTCACATTTGTAGGTGGATCATCAGTGTTAGAGCTAAAATTAGCATGTTTAAAGTGATTTTCATGCTTCCAGGGGCCCAAAACACAAGATTAATGGAATGGTTAAAAGTGCATGAAAATGGCCAATTTACTCACTCTGAGTTCTCAAAAAGGGTTTCTTCACCCCGGGAAGTGAAATAAATACCATTTGGAGGCATTTAATGTTCGAGCAAAAACGGCTGATTTTCGACAAAAGAGATAACACCCCCCCATTATGTCATGCTTCAGAAATGTGGAAAATGGTCCGTTTTCAAATGTTTTATTTTTGAACGTCAGTTCACATTTGTAGGCGGATCATCAGTGTTAGAGCTAAAATTAGCATGTTTAAAGTGATTTTCATGCTTCCAGGGGCTCGGGAAGTTAATTAAATACCATTTGGAGGCATTTAATGTTCGAGCAAAAACGGCTGATTTTCGACAAAAGAGATAACACCCCCCCATTACGTCATGCTTCAGAAATGTGGAAAATGGTCCGTTTTCAAATGTTTTATTTTTGAACGTCAGTTCACATTTGTAGGTGGATCATCAGTGTTAGAGCTAAAATTAGCATGTTTAAAGTGATTTTCATGCTTCCAGGGGCCCAAAACACAAGATTTATGGAATGGTTAAAAGTGCATGAAAATGGCCAATTTACTCACTCTGAGTTCTCAAAAAGGGTTTCTTCACCCCGGGAAGTTAATTAAATACCATTTGGAGGCATTTAATGTTCGAGCAAAAACGGCTCATTTTCGACAAAAGAGATAACACCCCCCCATTACGTCATGCTTCAGAAATGTGGAAAATGGTCCGTTTTCAAATGTTTTATTTTTGAACGTCAGTTCACATTTGTAGGTGGATCATCAGTGTTAGAGCTAAAATTAGCATGTTTAAAGTGATTTTCATGCTTCCCGGGGCCCAAAACACAAGATTTATGGAATGGTTAAAAGTGCATGAAAATGGCCAATTTACTCACTCTGAGTTCTCAAAAAGGGTTTCTTCACCCCGGGAAGTTAATTAAATACCATTTGGAGGCATTTAATGTTCGAGCAAAAACGGCTGATTTTCGAGAAAAGAGATAACACCCCCCCATTACGTCATGCTTCAGAAATGTGGAAAATGGTCCGTTTTCAAATGTTTTATTTTTGAACGTCAGTTCACATTTGTAGGTGGATCATCAGTGTTAGAGCTAAAATTAGCGTGTTTAAAGTGATTTTCATGCTTCCAGGGGCCCAAAACACAAGATTAATGGAATGGTTAAAAGTGCATGAAAATGGCCAATTTACTCACTCTGAGTTCTCAAAAAGGGTTTCATCACCCCAGGAAGTTAATTAAATACCATTTGGAGGCATTTAATGTTCGAGCAAAAACGGCTGATTTTCGACAAAAGAGATAACACCCCCCCATTACGTCATGCTTCAGAAATGTGGAAAATGGTCCGTTTTCAAATGTTTTATTTTTGAACGTCAGTTCACATTTGTAGGTGGATCATCAGTGTTAGAGCTAAAATTAGCATGTTTAAAGTGATTTTCATGCTTCCAGGGGCTCGGGAAGTTAATTAAATACCATTTGGAGGCATTTAATGTTCGAGCAAAAACGGCTGATTTTCGACAAAAGAGATAACACCCCCCCATTACGTCATGCTTCAGAAATGTGGAAAATGGTCCGTTTTCAAATGTTTTATTTTTGAACGTCAGTTCACATTTGTAGGTGGATCATCAGTGTTAGAGCTAAAATTAGCATGTTTAAAGTGATTTTCATGC